>NW_007246958.1:943624-946556 GCF_000164805.1 Carlito syrichta
TTTTGAGTTGGAGTCTCACTCTGTCGCCCAGACTGGAGTGCAGTGGCTGCTCCTGACCACTGCAGCCTCGACCCACTGGGTCTCGTGATCCTTCCACCTCAGCCTTCCGAGTAGCCAGAATTAAAGGCACGCGCTACCATGACCGGCTGATTTTTTGACTTTTTTTATTGTAGAGATGAGGTCTCACCAAGTTGCCCAGGCGGGTCTCGAACCCGCGGGCTCAGGCAATCCACTTACCTCAGCCTCCCAAGCTGCGGGATTACAGGCTGAGCCACCGAGCTGGCTTCACAATATTTCTAACCATTACTCATCCTTGTAAATGACAACAACTAACCACAAACTCAAAAAATGTGGGTAGGGGAGGGAACAAGACAGTTTTTCTATCTGATTTTTTTGGCCTCCCCATCAATCTGGTTTTGAACTGGCCATGAAGGTCTGCCCGGCTCTCATGGGATGCTTTCCTTCAGTGAAAAAACAAATGACAACACAAGCATTTTAGAATTCTTTGGGGGCACTGGGAGCTGTGCAGTGAGCTTTTTATATAAATGGAGCAAATCTCCAAAGCTGCCAGCAAGAAATTCCAAAGGTGCAGGTAGAATTGGTCTCTACTCTTAGGACTGGGGCAAAGGGCTCCTTTGGTTCTAAAGAACCAATTTGTGTTTCAAATATCTTTCAGGAACTTGACACCTTGAAACTACCTACTCTCCCAGGGAATCTGAGTAAGTCCTAGAATAGCTTTCTTCAAGGAGAGCAGCAAGACTCATCGCTTTGTGAAAACTCTCCCTGTTCACTCCCAAAAAGCAAGCGTGGATGCCAGGATTCAGAGTTCCCCCTTGGCACTCCATGATCCAACAATGCCCAGCATCATTGGAGGAGCTATGACCTCTTTTATTACCTGGGTCTGCCGGGGTAGGGGTTGGGGGAGCGAGAGGGTCTCAGAAACCAAAGGAGGGCACAGGAGCCACAGTGGAGAGAGAACAGGTTGGGGAAAGCAAACTTCACTAAACATTGGGGGTCATTTTGAAAAATAAACACAAAGAATGTAAAGCCCAGGAGAAATTTAGCAAAACGTTGTGGTAGGCTGGGACAACTGAGACAGATCACCTACCAAGTATAAAATTAGTAAGTCACAATAGATTTTATATACTTTTAGGAGTCAAAGTTACCAAAGACCATTACTTGTTATCAAGATTTATGTACATACTTTTTGCAAAAATCTATTTTTTAGTGAGCTTGTAGTTAAGGACCTGTTTGGGCAAAATAACACCTTTCGTGTTCCAAGAAGTATTTATGCCCTTTAAATTCGGCCAGGAGGCCCCTGCCAGGCACAGTGACCCCTCCCTTCTCATCTATCTGCATATTTCTGGGGAAACTTTGCATCAGATTTTTTTTCCCTTTTGTGAAAGGTCTTGATGCCCAGGCTGTCTCTCCCTCCTCCTCCCCCTCCTCCTAGTGCTGGCGACTCTTTCTGCTCAGCCCAGGAGGCAACTCTCCTGCGCCTCAGGTTTCCAGGTTCTGCAGCGTGGCACCGAGGACTGATCAAATGTTTCTTTCTCATTACACCAGCGGACCGGGAACGCTGCCTTGGACTCCATCCTTCCTCCCACAGGTTGCAAATGAAGTGCAGCCACTTGGACATGAAGCTGTTTCACTCCAGGGAGAAAGGCGACTTCACTGAATTTTGCACCATTCTCCTTTGTCCCAGGCCACATCAGAGTGATTGGGAGGTTCTTCCTAGTAACAAACTCCTAGCATTTCCTTGGTAGTACCCTGTACAATTATGATTATGACAATAACAATAACCCCTCAAGGGATGCAGAAATGAAAAATCACCTATCTGGTACAATGTGCACAGGTAGGGGTGATAGGTATATTAAAGCCCAGATTTCTTCACCACTATACAATGTAACCATGTAACCAAAAGCTATTTGTACCTCCTAAAGCTATTGAAGTAAAAACATTATATAATATGAATAATAATAACCCCAGGAAATGGGGTGTTTTCTGCTTTGCAAGTCACAAAGCAAAAAAACAACAAAAAACAAAACCATACTGTCATTTCCTTTGTTTTTATTTTAGTAGTTCTGAGTAAAAGAGAGAAAGGGGGTTTTAAGAAATGCCATTTCTGCTTTTCCAAAGATGATTGTATCAATCAGGTTTCCTTCTCTCTTCCAACCCTCCTCCACAAAGGTTCATGGTTCAACCAAGGTTCCTGCCTGTGTGCCTACACCTGGAGATGTCCTTTAGGACCAGACACATTCGCGCCAGGGCAGGGTTGGGGACTCGCAGCAGTGACGACCAGTCCAGTGGTAAGCCTGACAAACTGCGGGGCAACTCTCCAAGAAGACAGCCACCTGCCAGATTGTACCTCCCAGCATTCCGCCCAGAAGCCCCGCAGCGAGGTGCTGGCCTGCAGAAAAGCTACCCAGGGGACCGCAAGGGCCCGAGGCCACCCTCCCTTGGGAGGCTCCGGAGTCCCCGCGCGGTCTGCGCCCTGACACGTGAGCCCGGCTGGAGGCGCGGCAGGTGCAGCGGGGGACGCCAACCTACCTTCACGAAGAGCTCGATCTCGGGGTCCCTGTCGTCCCCGTTAGCTGTCGCCGAGTCTGTCATGCCGTTGGCGCCCTGGGCCACCGTCCCGGGCCGGGGAGGCGCCACTTCTGCAGCGCTGGGGCCAGCGCTCTGCGCTCTGCTCCTGCCCAGCTGGGCCCCTCTCCGGGGCGGTGTCTAATTTTTTTTCTTTAAAACCATCTATTTCTCGGGCCGGGGCAGCGGTGTCTGAGGGACCGGTGTCCCAGGTGATCACATGAAAAGGAGAGAAGCCGGCAGGGAACAAGGGCCAAGGGGAAGGCGGGTTAAGGGATGACAACAGGTCCTGGGAGCAACAAGTGCCGGGCTGCCGGGAGGTGTCACAGGATCCGCGACTGTCAGC
>NW_007246958.1:946576-968798 GCF_000164805.1 Carlito syrichta
GGGGCGGGGTCAGCCCGGGCGGGGACTGGGGCGGCGGACACCCCGCGAGCTCCGGCCTCGGCGCGGTCCCGGCCCCCGCACTGGACCCCGCAGGGCAGGGGGCGGGGACAGAGCTGGCTCGAGGCCGGGAGGGAGAAGGAGGCGAGGGGAGGGAGAAGGGGAAGGAAGGGAAGAGAGGGCATTCAAGGCTTGCGTTTCTTTAATAAAGCGTCGGCTCCTCCAAGTTACTCGGCGACCAGCCCGACTCACTTGGAAAGCCCCTCCTGCCCTAGCGATGCTCAGAACGGGAGGAGCAGTGGGGAGAGGGGGAGAGAAGGGAAGGACCCCGAGAACAGGGCTTCTTCTGCCATCCTCGTGCTGAGCAGAGAGTAGGGCACGGGGGAGGGGCGGGGGTGGCGCCTGAGGCCGAGGGGTGAGCCAACCGGGTCAGGTGCACCTGGGCCAAGGAGGCATGCCTGTCGACCTTCTTGGTTTGGTTCCCCCCCCCCCCCGCTTTCTTTCATTTTCTTTTTCTACTTTTTTTCTGTTTTTACTTCATCTCTGTTCGTGTGTGTGTGTGTGTGTGTGTGTGTGTGTGTGTGTGTGTGTGTGAATTATGTTACACATACAGAAAAACTGCCTGCATCCTAGATGTACAGTCCAGTGAACTATACTCACATTCTGAACTCACCCATGGAACCAGCACCAAATGAAGAGATAAAATGTTAGCTACACCCCTCCAAGCTCCTCCTGCTCTCTCCTCCCTCTCCACACCTCAACTCCACCGAGGATACCATTATCCTGACTTGTGAACGCACAGGGTAGCTTTGCCTGGAATCTTGGTGTCTGACTTCTTGTGCTCATTATTATGTTTGTGACATTCCTTCGTTGTACTCTGTGTGGTTGTAGATCATCTGTTTTAACTGCCACAGCTTATCTAGCCATTATTCTGTTAATGCACATTTGTCGTTTCCAGTCAATGACTATCATCAACACTTCTGCCGTCAACATGTGATCTATCAAGCACCCTTCTGCTGGATCCATGGACACTTCTCTCTTGATTATATACTTGGGAGTGGAATTGCTGAGTAGTAGAGGATGAGAAGGTTCTTCTTGAGTACATACTGCCATGTGGTTTGCTAAAGTGGTTGTAACCAATATACATTAGCGGGAACCCTTCCTTGCCTTTTTAAATAGTTGTTGGGAAAACATGGAACCAAACATGTTGCCCATCGAAGCTGGATTGAATAAGGAAAATGTGGTATATATACACAATGGAATAATATGCAGCCATAAAGAAGGACAAATAAATGGATTTCGCAGCAACTCGGATGGATTTGGAGTTGATCATACTCAGTGATCTATCACAGAAACAAAGAACAGAGTACCATATGTTCTCACTCATAAGTGGACCTTGAACAATTATAATACTATAAGAAAGCGTTTGTCAGTAATGGGAAACTGTCAGGGGAGGTGGGGTGGGAATGGCAGTTGAGGGAAACTGCTTGGGGAGGGAGGGGCATACCTCATCAACAAGGATACCTGCATAATCAATGTTTGTATACCTAACCCTGACTTGTACCCCACATCTTTATAATAATAATAATAATAAAATAGTTACTGGGTCATTTGTGCCAGAATCTGGTCAATTTCTCTTTGTTTTCTTTGCCTTCTCTTTAGTTAATCCTGTTTGTTTTCTGTTTTTCCTTACTTACTCACAAATGTATATTTGTTTCATAGCTTTATAAGAAAAAATAATTGCTTAATAAAATTATAAGTAATAGTACTTACTATATGCCAGGCAAAGATGTTGAGCACTTTACATGTCTTAATGGGTATAATCTTAACAAACAGTGTTATTATCCTAATTTTACAAGTGAGAGAACTGAGGCATGAAGTAACTTGCCCCTAGTCATGCAGTGAGGAAATGATGCAGTCAGGGTTTGAACACCAGCAGACCAAGGCTGTGCTCTAACTGCTCTACCAACTGCTTTTCTCAAACGTAGTGCACACTGTGGAAGTCACTTTGGGTGAACAAAGATGCAGTCTTGGTCATCATGGAAGTTAAAATCCATTTCAGGATAGCAGTCACATGAAAGGAAAACTAAGGCTGCCACCTGAACTGGGCAGATGGAGAAACTACATACACTGGCACGTAGAGACTATTTACCATGGTTGGAGTGGGGAGAGGAAAAGGTTTCATGGAGCAAAAGGCACTGCAGTTGAATCTTCATGAATGGCCAGGCGTCTGGGGAGCAGAGAAAATGGCAAGTCGTCCTGACTACCCACTATGGCAGGCTGTTTCCCTACCAAGTGCAAATGTCTCTTTCTCACTGAAGAAAGCAGTCACCAAGTCCAACTTGCAACCATCTTGGTTTATTATAGCATAATCAAGGTGAGGTTTAATTGCTCTCCTCCTGCTTGGTTTCAGGCTTACATCACCAAAGCCTTTAGAGAAACAGTCACCTTCACAGCTGTGCATTCCGAGCCAATGACTACATACTTTAGGGAAAGACCAAGGTCACACAGAGAGACTGGTGCCTTCCCTGTGTGATGCACACACTCAACACGTGCCTACACTGGAGCATGGACAATATTTTTAATAGCAATGTGGCTGAAGTAAATAAAATTATATTCATAAAATGTCTTTGAGGGTTTTTGTAATGAAAAATGTTTTATACATATTTTAGATTATTTTCTTGGCTGTGATTTTCTTGGGTCATAAACTATTTCTGTGAATATTTTAAGTTTTTAATTCCATATTATGCCATAGTTAAGGATAAAAGGACTTTGCTTTGTACCCTTAATGTTAAAGTATAATTGGTTAGAGTCCATTCTAGCTTTGTCCAGAGAAAAACACTGTACTTCTAACTCAGTCCATAGTCATAGTTTCACAAACTTGGTACAAGTTTGAATAGATCTTTACGAGGAAAGCACCTCAAAAACATATTTAGTGCTCACTTTGGCAGCACATATACTAAAATAGTAACCATGTAGATATGATTAGCATAGCCCCAATGAAAAGGTGACATAAAATCTGGGTAACATTTACATTTTTGTATGACTGTTAAAAGTGAAAGTTATAACATATCTGATAGCAGTTTTGCATGTTTAGATTCAACAATATGACAACTGCAACATAAATAGCAAAGGATAAAGGAATTTCTATAGTTGTAAGGTTGTTATACTTCACCTTCAGTGGTAAACTAGTAACTGTAAGTAAACTGAGAAAAGTTAGGTATATGTATTATAATCCCCAAAAAACAACTATATAAGTTTCACACACACAAAGTCAAAAAGCCAGTGGATAAATTAAAATGCAATGGGAAGAAACATTTAAATTATCTAAAAGGCAGGAAAGAGGGGGAAAAAGAGAACAAATAGAAAATTGATAAATTGGTACACCCAAATGCAATTATATCAATACTTTAACTAAATATAAATATAAATCAACTTCAGAATTGTAAATCAGATTTCTATTCCAGGATCTAGTACTCCTAATTAAGCCTATCACTGAAGTAGAACAAACCTTCATTTAAATAAAAGAAAAAGGACAAAATAAGCATATTTAGATTGAGAGAGTATGTGTATGTGATGATGTCTAAATTCATCAATTAAAAGCTGAAGGCTGTTGAATTGGATTAAATAAACCAAGAAGACTCAACGATATGCTGTTACAGAATTCACTGCAAACACAATGATATGGATAAATTAAAAGTAGAAACATGGGAAAGCTAGCCCTACCTTGCCAACACGAATCAAAAGAAAACTAGTGGCTATATTAACATCAGACAAAATCAATTTCAGAATAAGGAAATTATCAGGGATAAAGGGGGCTATTACATAATAATTAAAAAATCAACTCACCAAGAAGATATAACAACATCAAATGTATATATACCTAATAACAGAGCTTCAATACTGACAAGACAAAAGTTGATGGAACCGAAAGGAGAAAGAGATAAAAACATAATCATAGTTAGAGCCTTAAATTCTCCTCTTAGTAATTAATAGCACAAGTAGACAAAAACTTGGGATAGAGGAGGGTTTGACTATAAAGGGGAAGAATGAGGGAATTTTTTTTTCAGGTGACAGAAGTGCTTTGTATCCTGTTTGTGGTGGCAGCTACATATATCTGTGCATGTATTAAAACATAGAATTGGCCAGGTGCGGTGGCTCACATCTATAATCCTAGCACGTTAGGAGGCCAAGGTGAGAGGATTGCCTGAGCCCACAGGTTCAAGACCAGCCTGGGCAACTTGGCAAGACATCATCTCCACAATAAATCAAGAAATATTAGCCCGGCATTGTGGCGTGTGCCTGTAGTTCCGGCTACTTGGAAGGTTGAGGTAGAAGGATCGCCTGAGCCCAGCAGGTCGCGGCTGCAGTGGCCATGAACGTGCCACTGCCCTCCAGCCTGGGTGACAGAATGAGGCTCCAGTTCCAAATATATATATATATAGAATTGCATACCAAAAAAGTGAATTTTCTGTATGGAATTTTAAAACAATCAAAACATTTACATAATTTCCAAAAAGGTAAAGCCACCAAGTTCTGTTTCCATATCCCCTTTTCACCTATTCTTTGCTTCAAATCCTTAACATCGGGTCACATTTTACCTTTAACTTCAGAAATGTAAATCAGATTTCTACTCTATGAGACCTAGTGCTCCTAATTAAGCCTATCAATGAAATAGCACAAACTTTCACTGAAATAAAAAAAAGACAAAATAAGCATATTTAGATTGAGAGTGTGTGTATGTGATGAAAGAACATATATTGGAAAATAATAATAATGATTATGGAGAGAATTTCCAGAAATTCTGTCCAGTACCAGAGCATATCGTTAGTTACAAGTCCCAGCTTTTATGTACCTACCAGTATTTAGTTGAACCCACTCACTCTGCCCAGGATTGTTTCTATGGGTTATGCAGTCATTTCTATGGAGATTAAGCTAGGTTGCCCTAACTTTATATTCACTACAGAGAATCTTTCAGATGATCCCAAGGACTTGAGGCTTAGGCTGGCAGATTTTGATAACACCTGCAGAAGCACCAATCACATTGTGTCTCTGTGGTAAGACCAAACGGATGTGGTCGAAGGGAGGTGAGTCCTGAAGGGATCACACCTGGGTGAGGTCACAGATTGACTGTGAGGAGGATTGGGGAGGGTTGCTAGCTCTATCTATTCTTTGACAAACTAAGATGCCCTTGGGTGTGACCATGACATGTGATCTTTGTCCCCAACAGTCTGTCTACTGAGTTTAGCAGAGGGAGCCTGAGGCGGTAACTCAGACTGTAATCACAACACTTTGGGAGGCCAAGGCAAGAGGATTGCCTGAACCCGGGGATTCAAGACCAGCCTGGGCAACTTGGTGAGACCCATTCTCTACAATAAATCACACACAAAAAAAACTAGCCAGGCATGGTGGTGTGTGTCTGTAGTTCCAGCCACTTGGAAGGCTGAGGCTGAAGGATCACCTAAACCCAGCAGGTTGAGGCTGTGGTGGCCATGAGCCCTGCACTACAGCCTGGGTGACAAGAGTGAGACCCCAACTCAAAAAAGAAGAGCAAAGGGAGAGGCCTGGAAATGGGCTGGACTGAAGACAAGAATCCTTGTCAACAACCATTATTCACTGATTCACTCATTACTCATTCCCTTAACCAGTGTTTTTGAGGTGTCTACTGTGCATGTGTTAAAACTGACACTGCTTGTGCTTTTTTTTTAGAATCCTCTGAGGACATACAGTGCACATACCATCTTCTAATGGTAAGCAATCTTAGTTCCTACATTACTCCTTCATAGACTGAGTTATGACTTTCCTACCAGAGTGGAAGTTCCTTAAGGACAGGAGTCTAGTTTTGTGTTTCTATTGCATGACCTACAGAATGTAATGGCCCCTTGCTGTATACTACTAAACAGGCTGATAATATACTCAGTACAGTGCACATACTCAATTAATAATTGTTGATTGAATCAACCAATGAATGTGTAACTGGCACCTCTTTTTTTTGCAGCCTTCTCCATTTGGAATTTTTGCCTTATATCAATGAAATGGACACTACAGTGTGGTGTTTTTATAAAGCTGGAATATATAATTTTGAGCTAAAATATACACAAAGATTAGGTAATAATAATAATAGTTAACATTTACTAAGAGCCCACCATGTACTGGGAGTTCTAATCCCTTATTAGCTCACTTCATTTCTATAATAACCCAGTGAGGCAGTGTTATTAGTCCCATTTCCCAAATGAAGCAGCAAAAACTTAAAGAGATTAAGTAACTTGTCCAAGGTCACATGGATAGTTGTAAATGACAGAGCCGGTTATATGACCCAGGTTTCTCCACTGTTAAAGCCCACCATGCTTTGTTGTGTATATGGCATAGGATGGGAATGGAGGAGGTTGGGGTGCTACTGGAGATTTAGAAATTACTTAATGAATTGGTGGCATCTGGGAATGTCTGGTCTCGGGTAACAAATGACTAGATTTAGGGATTCCAGAATCCTCCTTTATTCTGTTTAAATAAAGAGATACCCAGAGGGAAAGACACCTATGAGAAAAGAAACATAGGGACCAAGAGATGGCGCACAAAAACTAAAAAATATCCAGCCCTAGGAAAAGGAAATTATGGGAGCCAGAAGGCAGTAGAAAAGTGATCTGAGGTCATTTTGGTTGCATTTTTGGCAAGATTTACTGCACTGGTGATCATCCTTACTTAATGGCCAAGCTCCTACTTTAGCTCTGGCAAAATCACATAAAAAAAAAATACAACTATTACACAAATACATTTTTAAAAATCTTGGACAAGGTCCAAGATAAACACCTGTATCAAAATTCAAAGAAAAAAAAAATAAACTCACAACTTTTGACTAGTATTACTCTGATCTACACATCTGATTTTCCTTTGGCCAGCAGGTCCATCTTGCCAATTGACAAACAGAGATGGTCTGAAATAACTCAGCGAAGGGCATGGTGTTACAGAGAGCAAGGATTGAGGATAAACAAGGGAAGGAACATTGAGATCTATAATAGTGAGAGTTGAATGCAGAATGTTTGGCCACGACCAAACAGATTAAAGTTCTAAAATACAACTAAACAATTGCTATAATCATTGATAACTAGAATTTATTTGCCCCTTCCATAAAGGGTCTTCCAATCCCTTAAGTTCCTCCCTTAAGTTCCCTTAAGTACCCTAATAGTTCCTCCATTCAAAGTCCAACAGGCTCAAAAGGAGCCTCAGGGGGACAGGTAACTCATGTTGGTCAATCAAAGAACTGCAACCTCTCGTCACAGTGATTGGCTCAAAATGGACACACGATTAACTTGGGCCCACCGAGATTCAGTTCTGGAACTTTTGTCAGAAATGTGTTTAAGGGAACATTTATCCTTCTGCTGCACTTATGGAGAAACTAGGATGTGATCTTATAGCTGCACTATCTCACTACTACTAAGACAGAACCTACCTGAGAGTAAAGCCAGCAGAGAGGAAGCAAGGACCCAGATATGGAGAGAGGAAGCCCAAGTTCCAATGTATTGTTTGAGTAACTGGATCTCTTGGTGCCTGAAACTTGATATCCCTAGAATTTCCTGTCCTAATGGTCAGTAAAAACTTTTTTTCTTTTTTTGACTCAGCCTATTTGAATTGCATTTTCTGAGGTTTGCAACTGGAGGCGTATATCCATATCAGTTACCTGCATAGAGGGGTATTATGGGTAAGAGGTAGTCCATATAATAGAAAAAAGAACTCAGAGCTATTATAAGGTGGACATGAGTCAACTACACGGTCATACATTTTTAGAAGGAGGCCAATCCTGAGGTGAACAAAAAGTATTATCATTAAAGTCCCAAATCCTTATAAAAACACTTTACAGGCTCCTAGGTTAAGATACAAAATGGGTGGGGTGTTGTGGCTTATTCCTGTAAGCCCAACACTTTGGGAGGTGGAGGCAAGAGGATTGCATGAACCCAGCGGTTCCAGACCAGCCTGGGCAACTTGACGAGACCTCATCTCTTAAATAAATCAAGAAAAATTAGCCAGGTGTGGTGGTGCACGCCTATAGTTCCAACTACTTGGAAGACTGATGTAGAAGGATCATCTGAGCCCAGCAGGTTGAGGGTGTGGTAGCCATGAGTGTGCCATTGCACTCCAGCCTAGGTGGCAGAGTGAGACTTCAATTTAGAAAAAAAAAAGATACAAAATGAAAGTAAAATATGTTCGGATATTGACAAAATTCTAGAGAAAGCCTATATGTGTAGATTTAAGGCAATCATAGATAGTTACAGAATAAAATGAAAAAAATTGTAAATCAATGTATCCATGAATTGGATTTTTTTTTTTTTTCAACAGAGAGAATACCTGATAGTAAAATATAAAGAGCACTAGACTGAAATCCAGGAAATCCAGATTCAAGACTTTCTAGCCTGTAATCTGGCTATCCCACCTCTCTGAGCCTCAGTTCATTTATGTATAAAATGGGAAAACAGTAGTTCTCCTGAAATTTGTATAAAATTTAATAATATTATTTATGAATATACATAATACATCCAGCACAATGACTGATCGATAAACAAAGAACAAAAGAGCTATCTTCCCCCAAATGTACATAAGGCAGGCACTGAGCAAAGCAATTCACAAGGGAGCATCTCACTTCATCCTTCGCTGCAACCCTATGTATGAGATAGCCCTGTTATCACCTCATTATGCAGATGAAGAAATTGATACATGGAGGGGACCCAAAAGCATGTGGAATTTATTTATTAAAAAATGTATATTTATTGTTTCATGTTTAAACTTCAGTCACCTTCAAAGTACTCTGTTTGATATAATACACCTATCAAGATGCTTTTTCCAGGGCTCAGAACAGTTTTTTAACTTGTCAATTTTGTTGCCTTTTTAGTGCTTCTGCTGTTTTTTGTTTCACCTCTTCCAAAACATTTCCCGTTGAGGACTTTTTTCATTGGGAAAATAAAAGAAAGTTGCTCGGGGTGAGATTGTGTAAATAGGAAGGGCAGGGCATGGGGATCATGCCATTTATGGACATGCTTGGTGCAGTGTGTGTAAGTTGTTCATGTAATTCACCCATTGTGAAATGGGCAAACACATCGAAAGAATCTACCAAAAAAAAAAAAATTCACTGAAGCCAAATGCAGCCTCTCACAACAATGCTAGTCAGTACACTGACGACGATGGTTTCCTAGAATAATTACTTTGCAGGGGAAGCCTGAATTACAAGGGGCATGACCTCCAAAAAATAATTCCAGGGTTTTTTTGGGGGGAGTCCCTCTTTGTAAACAGTAAGTATACTTAGTAAGTTAGAAAGCTCTAGAGCTGGAATTTGAATCACAGTTTGTTGGACTCCCAAGTATCTATTTCAATGACCTCAATAAATGAGCATTAGTATTATTTTATTCTGATGTGTTTTAAAGAGTAGTAAATGAAATAAGTATAAATGATCAAGGTGCAGTCTGGAAATAAAGGCTGAAGACCAGCTGCGGTATCATTTAAAAAGGAATTGCTCCTAGGTCAAGAATGAAATGCTGTAAAATCTTCCTCTTTATCTGACCGTCTCCCTGTCATGGCATGGGCTCTTTCAGCTACATAGGAAATTATTTCCTAAGAGGCATAGAATATTACTGACAAAATTGTAAATGCTTTCTTGGAGATGGAAAGAGTTGATCTAAACCATCCTTCCACCTCAGCCTCCTGAGTAACTGGGACTACAGGCCACCACATCTGTTGAATTTTTTTAATTTTTTATAGAGACAGAGTCCTGCTATGTTGCCTAGGCTGGTCTCCAACTCCTGGGTTCAAGCAATCCTCCCGCCTCAGCTTCCCAAAGTACCAGGATTACAGGTGTGAGCTATCGTGCCCAGGTAAGTATTATTTTAATTGTTTCAATGTCCTTCCTCCAGGGAGAAGGCAGAAAGCACTTCAAATGTCTCAATTTATCAAATTCAACAGACATTTCCTAGGCAGCTGTTCTGTGCCAGGTACTGTGCTCAATGCTGAGGATAAATTTATGAATAACACCTAGGCCCTGCCCTGGGAGCTCACAGTACTCAAAACACAGGTGGGATTCTCCCACTCCTCAATTCATTTTCAGCTGCATAGATACAATGTGCTTTTAGGAAAATACAATTGAAGTCAAGGTGAGAAAAGATGCTCCTTACCTAAGTTTGCATAATCAGAAGATGAGATGGCACTTGGATCTATACCAATTTCCTCACAAATGAGTCTTCTTCCAATGAGATGGCAACTGCCTGTAATTATCATTTCCACATGCATCTATCTAGTGACCAGCTATTATACCTCACATGCTTGGAGACATTGGGTATTCTTAGGTAATAAAACAGTTCATGAACAGCCCATGACTGGTGGGTCTGCAGTCCATTGTGGAACACAGAACAAGCAAAAGCAAGCAAACTGATGTGTAAGTTTAAACTGTGATAAAAGCTAATAAAGGAATCTACAGTAAAGAATCACATTGTTAAGGGATGAGGAAACTTCCTTTGCAGAGAGGTCTTCTAGGAAGGCCTCTCTGAGATGCCATTTAAGCCCAGACCTGAAAGATAAAAAGGAGCCAGTCATCTGGAGAACTAAAGTAAGAGAAACGGGAACAGCCTTTGTGAGGGCTCTGACATAGGCTAAAGCATTCTATGCTTGAGGATCTGAAGTCCTGGCTTGAATTTCCCCATTGTATCTCTATGGTGTTTATACTGTGGGGTTACATTTTAACTCTTCCCTATGTAATAATTATATTATTCAGTCTTTGTAATTGTGACACATCATTGGAGAATATCTGCCCAGAAGTTTTTATTCAGTGAAAAAGTTCCAGCATAACCATTAATGACGGCTCCACTGAATATATTTTGAGTTTGCAGCAAATCACTTAAAGAATTTCTGTGTTGCCCGTATCTACTCATAATTTCTTCAGTAAATGCACTTTGCCAAGGTTTGTAATGCACCGCTGTGTATAAACATTATTCTAAGACACCTTTGCATGATCTTTTTTCCATCTCAAGATTTCTCATACTTGGTTTTGTTCACTGACTGCATCTAAACCAGGCCAAGACTCATGGAGAATGGCAGAAACCTCTCTCAACAACTGATGTTTTATCTAAGTGATTTTATGTTTTAAAAAACTGCATTGACTTTAATTCAATTACATTGAAATTAATTCTTCTTTACTTTGCTTTTTTTTTCCATCTCATAAGCCCAACCATTGTTACTTTTTCTTCTCTCATGAAACTAAATCCCAAGATGAATAAAGCAGAATGTAGACTCATTTATTTTCCATTAACGCAACACAGAGCAATTGCATCGGCAAACACCCCAGACTTAACACCCTTAATGAAGCCTCCCAATGTTAAGTTGCAAAGGGTCAAAATGCTGACCTAAGCTCTGCCTTAGTCATAGGCACCAGCTCCTTGCGGGAAGTCATCAAATTAAAGGGCAGAGGGATGCAAAACAACCACACCAAAGTGGCTGGCCGAGTTCACCAGTCAACACCAACTCCTCTGCTTCTTCCCAGCTGGTCATAGACAGGTTGCATGCCTGGTCATGGGGATACTGATCATACAGCACTCCCCCTCCCAGCAGGCCCCTGGTGGTTGGAGCCACTTACTGCTGGGCAGCCATTTTCCCCCGCAGTGAAGAAAACATAAAGGAGCTCTGTCTGAACAATAAACAGGACTGACGCTCTACATGTATCTGGCACAAATGAAGATCAAATACTGGACCATTAAGAAGAGAAGAATCTTGCTTACACTGTGCATGCATGGTTATACCTCCCGTTTATCACTATTTGAAGATCTGTTTACATTTTTCTCTCCTCCACCAAGCTATAGGTGCCTCTAAGCATACATGGTTCTCGCTCTCTCTCCCTCTCTTATAAATAGACTATTTTTAAGATATGTTTTAGGCTCACAGAAGAATTAAGCAGAAGTGTATAGAGTCCTATGTACCCACTGCCTCCACACATACACAGTCTCCCTGTTATCAACATCCCCCGGTAGAGTGGGACATTTGTTACAACGGATGAACCTACACATCAATTATGACACATCATAGTTATCCAAAGTCTATAGTTTACATTAAGCAGTTTACATTTACTCTTGGTATTACACATTCTATAGTTTGGGGAAAATTTGTAATAACATGTGTTTACCATCATAGTACCATATAGTATCATTTCGCTGCCCTCAAAAATCTGTAGCCACGTACTTCACCTATTCATCCCTCCCTGCTGCCCATCCCCTAGCAACTTCTGATTTTTTGCTGTCTCCATAGTTTTGTCTTTTCTGGAATGGCATATAGTTTGAATCTTTCCAGGCTCACTTCTTTCACTTAATGGTATGCATTTAAGTTACTTCCATGTATTTTCATGGCATCCACTCACTTTTTATATCCCTAGGAATGAATATAGATTAGGTACACACTCAGCAAGCATTTGTTGAGTAAATGAGCAAAGGAATAAGTGTCATCCATAACACAGTTCATCTGACAACTGTTTACCGAGGCTTTCTAAGTGCAGGCTCTTTGCCAGACATCCTCAAACAATAAAAACATTGTCATGGGGCTTCTTGAATTATTATCTTATCATAACAGCAGTTCTGAGAGGTAGGAGAAGAGATCTTTTTTTCTTATTATTCCCATTTTAACAAGACCAGGAGACTCAGATTCAGAGAATTGAGAGAATTGTCTAAGTTCCCTGCCCTAGAAAGTGGTAGAGGCAGAACTGGCCTCTGTAACTTTTTGATATACCTTGATGTCTTACCCTGTATGCTGTCTCCTCTTCAGCTAAGCTCTGGGTCATTGAAACTGACAAATATTTAACAAGAAACGAATTCATGCTGATCTTGTGACCAGTGAGAACTAAAAGTGTCTGTCTCCCCAGTCTTGTTGCTTAAGGGACCCTATCTTCTTATAAAAAGGAATACCCTTGGCTTTGACAGTGCAACCTAGACCAGTGAACCCCAATATTCCTTTTACCACAAGCAAACACTACTACTGGACTGCAGGACTGATCTCTGTCTGAGACAAGTGGTTACTAAATAGCTCATTCTCACTTAACAGTAAGGACCTGCGCTGCTGGGCTTCCCCTCCTCTTTTTAGGAATCAAAAGTGCTTCAAGAGTCCAGACCAAAATTTATTCTAGATCTGCACCTGTGATGGGCTCTCAAAAGGAGAATGAACTTATCTGGGAGTTATGCTTGGCTATGACTGAGTTATGGGGGGGGGGTCTTGTGAAGGCACTTTGCCTTGAAACCCAGTGCCATCCTGCATTCATTCATTCCCAAATTTTAACTTTTAGCTTTTACCACTTCCCTCAGAGCCCCATACTAATATATAACTCTTTGCTGAATATGTCCCGTGGACATCCCAATTTCCTCAAAGTCAACACATTTCCAAAATGTTGCACTTAACAATCTTCTTCCTCAAATCTTCTCCTTATTCTGCATTTTATTTCCCAGAGAGTGACTGCATCATCTATCAAGCCACTAAAACCAGAAACCAAGCCCATATTTTAGTTTAATCTCACCATCATCCCAAGTCCAATTAGCCACAAGTCTCTACTCCAAAATCTCTCCACTCTTCATCCCTGTTATTGCAGCTGCCTTGCCTTACTCTAGAACAATCATAGAACCTTTCTAACTGCTCTCTCTCTCTCTCTTTCTCTCTCTCTCTCAATCATAGAACCTTTCTAACTGCTCTCTCTCTCTCTCTCTCTCTCTCTCTCTCAGCCACCTTGTCCCTCAGTTCCATCCTTCCCTCAGTAACCAGAGCTCACTATCTACAACACACATCAAGTTATACCACGTCCTTGCTCAAAACCCTTCGGTGGCTCAGCATATACCATGCTTCCCAACATGATGCGCTGGGTTGGGATCTGCTCTCTGTCCTCTCCCCATCTGCCCACCTGCCCTCCCCTTGTCTCAGGTGCTATAGATTCTAGGAATCCCAAAATCGTTTGATTACAAACATAAACTCTTCTGCTTCACACCTCCATGTCTTTATGCAAGTTCCTGGAAACACTTTCTTCATGTTTCCTCACCCGTTAAGTCTTCCTCATCCTTAAAACTCATGCTCTCATAGCACCCTGTGCAAACCTTCACTCTTGTTCTAGTACATGGAGACTATTTATGTATCTGTTACCCTCTAGAACTAAGATCCCCCAAGTGTAGCAGACTTCTAATTCTAATCATCTATTAATCACTTCTTGCACTGAAGTTCTCATTTTACACATCTGAAGCCCCAACAAGTCTTCAAGGATTGTTGTTTTTATTTATCTTTGTTCCCCTGTACCTGGCACAGGGCCAAGCACATGGCATAAATCTGTATCACTCTCTGTCTATATTCACTTATCAGTTCACAAATACTTATTAAGATGCTATTTTTTAAAAAATTCTATTTTATTCCCACCACTTTGTTTTGCAGAATATAAGATGTTGCTCTAATTCTTGAAGGCCAGGAAGCAAAGTTTCTGAGGACAGCCTGGACTAGAATTACGTGGGGAGCTTCTTCAAGAGGGATTTCTCTGAGCTCCTCCCAGTCACTGAATCTGAGGGTAGGCCTGGAAATGTACATTTTTACTGAGGTCTCAAAGGCACTGCAACAGAAGTGAAGAGAGGAGAGACTGGGGTCTGGACACTGTCCTGCAGCTCTCCACAGCCTGCCACCTAGTAGGCTCACACTTGGGAAGACCAATTCTGCTTTCCCTGATTCTGCGAGCCCAACAGAGACACTGTACAGAGAAGGGAGAAGAAGTGCCAAAGGATAAGGAACTAATATCTATTGATGAACTTATGTGTAGGTTTGTCTCTGTATTCAGGAGTCTTTCCTGCATTGTCTTTCCTGTGATGACTTAATTGATCACCTCCAATATATCTCTATTAAATAAGAATGACTTTTTTAAAAAAATCAATATTTGATCCATCTGGAGAACCAGTTTTAAGAGTAAGCAGAGTAGGTGGTCAAAAAATGCCTTGTTAATATAAAAAAAATTTTGTTTTTAAAGGCAGCAATGGTGTCTTAGAATTAAAAAAACCTAAGGTAAAATTTTAGGAACTTACCATGTGTTAGTGTAACATAAACAAAACAAACAAACACAAAGGTACTATTGGAAATGATGCCGGTGTAGCTTCTTACTGTTACTAGAGACTCTAGTATCTTAGAATACTGGAAGCTCAAATTTGCCAAGGGTAGACCATCTCCTTGTTTTATGGGAGCAATGGTTCTCAAACTTGGCTGCATTTGGGGGCTATCAAAATATTTACTCCCATCTTCCATTTCCATAGAGTCTGATTTCACTGGACTAGGATGCAGCCTGGACCCAGGACTATTTTGAAAGCTCCCTAGGTCATTCTAACTTTTAGCCAAAGTTGAGGCAATTTCCTTGTTAGAAAGCCTTTTTAATCCTGCAGATGAAAGGCAAACCCAACCTTCCAGGTATCCCTGAGCTGTGAGCTGGGGAATAATCCCAATACAGAGAGATACTTCAGGCTGGGATGTTTAACACACTGTTTAAGAATGAAAAGGTGGTTGCAGCTCAAGCTTTGGACTCTATCAAATTTCCTCACCCCATCTCTGTTTTCTGCTTTAACTGTATTGGACAGTTCCATGTGAACTTGACACAGACTGACAGCATCCCACCTCTTTTTCCTGTAAGCTTTCAACTTTCTGTCTTCTCAAACCTTCTCAAAGCAAAAGGATCCTCCAACTGACCGAAGTCAGAGCAGGCACACAGGGCTTGGGCTCAAACTACATCATTCAGACATTAAAGGGAGAGTGATGATCAAGATTTGGAGAATTGGAGTGGCAATAGCTGTGTGACCTTGGGCAAATCCATTTAACTTTTCCAATTTGGAAAAGTTAAATGGATTTGCCCAAGGCCACACAGTAGCTCAGCCTATAATCCCAGCACTTTGGGACGCCTAGGTGAGAAGATTACCTGAGCCTGGGGATTTGAGACTAGCCTGGGTAAAAAAAACTAGGGGGGTGTGGTGGCGTGCATCTGTAGTTTCAGCTACTTGAAAGACTGAGGCAGAAGGATCACCTCAACCCGGTAGGTTGAGGCTGTGGTGGCTGTGAGTGTGCCACTGCACTCCAACCTGGACAACAAAGAGTGAGACTCCAACTCTAAATAAATAAATAAATAAATAGGGATACTAAGACTTAATTGGAATTATTATTCTCAGCATTAAATGACACAAGTTATGTGAAAGTATCTGATTAAAAATAGGTGCCCAGTGGCTCATACCTGTAATCCTGGCACTTTGGAGGGGGGGCTAAAGCGGGAGGACTGCTTAAACCCAGGAGCTCTAGAATAGCCTGGACAACATAGTGAGACCCTATCTCAACAAAAAATAAAAACTGAGTGGTGTACGGTGATACACACCTGTAGTCCTAGTTACTCAGGAGGTTAAGGTGAGAGGATTGCTTGAGCCCAGGAGTTGGCAGTTAAGGTGAGCTATGATTGCATCACTACACTCCTGCCTGGATGGCAGAGCAAGATTCTGTCTCTAAAATAAACAAAATAGGTGCCCAATGCATTACAAATTTTTGCACATATCATTTTACTTCATATCCAAGTAATCCTGTAAGATAATTAGAGTAAGTGATATTGCCATCATCCTGAGGGGGAGGGAAGCAGATCTAGAAAATGACATGTCTTAAGTTTTAAAGTATCAACGGCAAAACCAGGTCAGGAACTCAGATGTCTTGGCTCTTAATACCCTCTTCCCTTTCCCTAGTTTATATTGTTTTTCTTAGAATACAGCAGAAATTTTCAAACCAATAAGCAACTTTAGAAAAAGTAGAAAATTAAGAAAGCAGAAACTCTTTTCTTCAAGTAAAAGGCACTTTGACTAAGTCACAAGGACAGTCATTTGTTTCAGCATGTATTGTTTGAACAAATGATTGTTTAATGACTACCTGGCAATTGTCCGATGCCTCAATTCCTTTGAAATGACATAGCTCTGCCTGAACTTCCTTATCAATGCCTCCATCTCTACTATTCTTTTGCTTTGTTTACCTCTGGATATTAAGTTCCTCAGAACCGTGTCTGAAAAACTAGCAGAGACTTACAGCAAGTCTGTGCATTGTCCGCCTATTGGGGTCTCACTTTGATCATGAGGGTTAAAGTAACTAATCATTTGTACAATTGCTCAACTCACTCTAATGGCCAACTGTCTGACAGGGCTCAGAGAAGACCTGGTGCTGCACTGCACCCATGGTTGATTTTTAACTCCCAAAAGGCCTCATCTGTGTCTTCCTTGCATTTACATGTTCAAGTCTTACCTTGCTGGGAAGAATTCTCTGACTCTGGTAGTCTATAGTGATTTTTCGAACTCAGGATTGCTCCTATAGTTTCACTTGGCAACTATCTACCATTTGGAAATTTATTTATTTTGCCATTTTTGCTTAAATTGTGTTTTATTATTAGCTCTCCTTTCATTCATAAGTCATCTGTCCAACTAGACTAGACTGCAATGTCTTTGAGTCTAAGGACAACATTTTTTTTTTTTTTCTTCACAATGTATGCACAGTGTTAGAAATAGGCTCAGTATGTGTGAAATAAATGAATGGATGTTGAATGTATCCAGTGGTATTTTAGAGTATCAAGTGTTTCATTTGTGGGTTCCCAGGGGTTCATGATTTAGAAAACTCATGATAAACTTTGTGCTTTAAGAGTTTTGTGATAGCTTGTTTTAAAAATAATAAGGGAAGTCTTCTTCTTGGGAATCCTTGCCCACTACATTCTCTGGCCATCCCCTTACTCAAAAATGTAAAATAAGATAACAATTAAAGTCTCCATAGTATAGTCTATAAAATCTGAAACAATGGTTTTGAGATTCTTTCAGAACCACAAAGAAAAAAATGCCTCCAGCAAGTTTTTTTCCATACTTATTTTAACCTCCCACATTTAACCTTAGGTCTTAATGTATTTTTACAGATGTTATGTTTTATCTCTTTTACTTCCCTCATGAATATCCCAGGCCTTCACCATAAGAAGGTTTTCACTCTCATTCTGGTTGGTGAATGATTATTATTTTTCCCCCTTTACTCACAGTATGCTAAGGAGATCTTTTGCAGCTGAACATGCAAACATTGATTTCATTCAAAAATCAAAGTTATAATCTTTTGGTCAGAGTTTATCCACTGAATAGCAGGCTCAACCAGTTTGAAGGAGCAAATTGTTTCAGTTGTGTTATTGGGTGGAAAGACCTGAGAGTGGGGGCCCATGGTCTGTGCTCAGTAAGAAATTAATGGAAGAACAAAGGAATGAATAAATAAGTGAATGGACCATCTAAAGAATTGCACCAATGTCATAGGGCTTCCTTGGTTTGCTGAACAGCTATTACCTATCTTGGATGTGTACCAGGGATGTGATCATTGCTGGATGACTGAAAGTGAGGGGTAGGAGGGGGTGGACATAACTGGAGAATCACAGGAAGGACTGGTGTTTGGTTACAAATAGGAATTCGCCAAAAAACAGTTTTCTGAGTAGCTAGAAGATTCTGAAATTGTGTTAAGAAGATTAAGCCAGTGACAATGAACCTCAGGGAAAGAGGCTGAGACATTGGTCTACAGACTAAGTCTGGGATAAGCCCTAGCAGGACTTACTGTATTTTTAGGGCTCACTGACTAATACTGACTTTTTATGTTGCAGAACTCATTAGTTCAATCCCTTGGGTAGTTATTCTTCAATATTGAACATACTCATTATCCAGTGGAAGGGACTGAGAAGCTAACCTGAACTAATGCCTTTATTTTCCCCCTTTTCACTTTCATAGGTTAACAAAAGAAGAACAGAAGATGACTTGTCCATACAGTTAACAAACTACATGGCTTAGTAATTTTGGGGGGTATATGAATATGTAGATGTTGAACTCATCTACTTTTTATAAGTGTAAAATCTCAGGTCCAAATTTAATGACCCTGCCCTTCAGAGAGGTACGCCCATCAAGTGGGTCCTATGCCCCTGGATCCCACTAGTATCCTGGGGACCATGCCCTGTTTAGGGGGGAAAGGGGGAAACCAAGGCCTACATTGGGTTGACTTCTCAGAGGTCCTTCTCTGGGATGGTTTTCCAGTGCACACCCTAGTCTTCGCTATTAATCTGCCAAATCAACACATTGAAGCTCTGGACAATGGAAAATGAAAGAGAAAAAGAAAAGGAGAGAGCTCAGAGAAAGGGAAGTTTGGTGGTATAAAAACCTCACTTCATATCCCAGTTTTACAACAATGCATCTCTAGTGGATTCAGTCAAACTCAGTTTACATCAACGAATATCTCTGTGTCTGGAAATTCTCTCCCTCTAACGTTCTCTTCTTCAGATTAGTTCATCTGGGCCTCTGCTTTTCTGAAACATTTTGGTTTTAAAGAACATGTCATGGTTTTTGTTAATTTGGATATTGTTTTTTAAGTAAAAGAGAAAATTATTACAACATCTAAACTATCTTTCTAGATCTATGTTTTATCATTACAGCAAAAGCAGATAAGTTGGTAAAAGATTCACTAAAATTACTTTAGAACCAGGATACAAGTATCAGCTAAGCATTTAATGATATTTTTATCACTCTATTACATAGATAATAATTTAGCTCAACATGAGAAAATTATTTTGAAAAGATAAAACCATATTGGAGAAAAAAATACTATGAATAAATACAGAATTATTCCTTATTCATGGATGGAAAACCAGATTTCCCTAAGATAACAAAACTCTTTGTTCATATGATAACAATGCCTCCATAGTATATTCTATGAAATCTGAAACTCTAATTTTAAGATTTCTTCAGAACAAACATGAAAAAGTATCAAACCTTTTTCTAAAGAGATTGATAAAGGAATGACCTTTTAGATTTTAAAAAATGTGACAGTTACCAAAATGTCGTGACATTGGGTTAAAAGCAGGAAAAAGCTGGGTATGGTGGTTCACACCTATAACCCCAGCACTCTGAGAGGCTGAGGTGAGAGGATGATTTAAGCCCAGGAGTTTGAGACCAGCCTGGGCAACATAGGGAGAACTTGTATCTACAAAAATAAAAATAAAAAACTAGCTGGGTGTGGTGGTGCATGCCTGTGGTCCCAGTTACTTGGAAGACTGAGGCAGGAGGATCACTTGAGCCCGGAAGGTCAAGGCTGCAGTGAGCCATGATTGTGCCGCTATACTCCAGCCTAAGTGACATAGTGAAACCCCAACTCAAAAAAACCCCCAAAAAAACAGGAAAAAAAATTGAAATAGAATAGATATTTCAAATGTAGATTCAAACTGCAGTAAGAACTTACTACATAGAAAAACAGAATATATAAAAACAAGAATTATTATTTAGCACATGAAGATAATCAAGTCATTAGCACAGAAATTACATTAGATTCATACTTCATATTATATACTATAATACATTTAGTTCAAAGCAAAGAAAACTAGAATAAAATAAGCATTATTTCCAATTAAAGAAGAAACAAGCTGGGCTGGGTGGCTCAGGCTGTAATCCCGCACCTTTGGGAGGCTGAGGTGAGTGAATTGCCTGAGCCCGCGGGTTCGAGACCCACCTGGGCAGCGAGACCTCATCTCTACAATAAATCAAAAACTCAACCAGGCGTGGTAGCGCACGCCTATAGTTCCGGCTACTCGGAAGGCTGAGGCGGAAGGATTGTCGAGGCTGCGGTGGCCGGGAGCGGCCACTGCACTCCAGTCTGGGCGACCGAGTGAGACTCCAACTCAAAAAAAAAAGAAGAAACATTTCTGATTCCCTAAAATATAGGCATAAGCTAGGTATGTTAGAACCAAGAAACAAAAGGACTTTAAAAAGAAAATATAAAAAAGTTAGAAAATTATATGTTATAAATGGTAAAGAGAAGCTTTATTATTTTTAAAAAAGGCAGAATTGATCTAATTATTTAAGGTCAATATTCAGCTTTCATTCAAAATGAGATTATAGAACATAAACGGAGAGATTATACACAAGGAAAAGCAGACAATAAATCACCACATGGAAAAATGTTCAGTGTCAAAAACAGCTCAAGAAGTGTAAACAAAAAATTTTTGAAACACCACAGCACATCGATTAAGTAAGCATAAGCCCTTTGATGGGCCATGCAGTTTAGACAATATGCTTTGGAATCAAACGAGTATAAATATGGATCCTGGCCTTGCCACTGTTTTAGCTGTGCTTTTGATCAAATATTCTAACCTCTCAGTATCCGTTTTCTAATCAGCAACATATGGCCATTATACTTAAAAAACTATAGTGAGGATAAAGTTATTAATGTAAGTAAAACATTCAGCACAGTATTTGGCACACAGTGAGTGTTTTCATTACTTGTAGGCAGCAGTTATGGTGGTGGAAGATAGTGAGGATAGTATTGGTGCTGGTGGTGAAGATGATACTGTTATGAAGAAGAAGGTTATGGTAGCATATAATGATGATGGTGTTTATTGACGTTGTTGATAAGGGCAATCTATTGGTAGTGGTAAATTTGTTGGTGGTGGTGTTGATGATGGTCAGTAGCTGATCTTGGTGATGGTGCTGTTGGTGGAAGTGGAAGTGAAGGTGATGGTGGTGCCGGTGGACGAGGGTTGTTGGTGGTACAGAGGTGGTGGTGATGGCAGCACATCATGGTGTTAATGGGTTAATGGGGGAGCAAAAGTAATGGTGCTGGTAGTGTTGGTGGGTTTGATGACAGTGATGATGGCAAATGATGGTGATGATGATGGTAGTGGTGGGGGTTGTGTTGATAAAGGTGATAGTGATGATGGTGATGGTGGTGCCATCGTCGTGTTTGTAGAGTTGATCATGGTGGTGACGGATAATAATGTTGGTAATGGTGTTGGTGATGGTATCTGATGATAGTAAGGGTGCTGTTTTTGATTGTATTGGTGAAGGAGATAGTGATGGTAGTGGTTGTGATTCTGGGGGAGGGAATGGTGATAATATTGTGGTTAAAAAAAAAAAGCTAAAAGAGGCCAGGCTCGGTGGTTCATCCTGTAATCCCAGCAATTTGGGAGGCCTAGGCGAGTGGATTGCCTGAGCCTGCAGGTTTGAGACCAGCCCAGGCAACTTGGTGAGACTTGTCTCTACAATAAATAAAAAGAGAAAAAAATTAGCCAGGCTACTTGGAAGACTGAGGCAGAAGGATCACGGGAGCCCAGCAGGTTGATGCTGGGTGGCCGTGAGTGTGCCACTGCACTATAGCCTGGGCGACAGAGTGAGATTCCAACTCAAAAAAAAAA
>NW_007246958.1:968818-969375 GCF_000164805.1 Carlito syrichta
AACAAAAAAAAAAAAAAAAAAAAGCTAAATTAATAAATACTAGTTGTAGCAGATAAATCAGAAAAATAGAATGTTGAAAATTCAATTTTATTGGTCTTGCAACTTATTTGTTAACCTTTCTAGAAATCAATCTAGCAAAAGATATAATATGTCATACATTTTAATAAAAAAGTTAGGCTCTTGGGAATATATATCAAAAAAACTCCCTCCAATTAAAAATAGTCTGGAAATAGTATAGCAGTGTTATTTATAACTGGGAACAATCTGAAAGCCTCAACAATAGGGAAATGGCTAAGCAAATTATGATTCATCAAGATAATGTAATAGTATCATGTAGCTATTCATAGTGAAACTTGAGGAAATATGCACGTGAAAAGAAACCATGTTAGAACACACAAAACTTTATGTTCCGGTAGCATGCATTTGTATGTTTTACCAAAGAACAGAAGAAAATATAATTACAGGTAGATAGGGTTTAATAAAGGTTTCCTAGCTGGGCTCGGTGGCTCAGCCTGTAATCCCAGCACTTTGGGAGGCCGAGGCAAGTGGATTGCCTG
>NW_007246958.1:969395-1124158 GCF_000164805.1 Carlito syrichta
TCGAGGCTGCGGTGGCCGGGAGTGGCCACTGCACTCCAGTCTGGGTGACAAAGTGAGACTCCAACTCAATAAATAAATAAATAAATAAATAAATAAAGATTTCCTATAAATTAAGCTTCTCTCTTTCATAATACTTCTTCAGTGGGCCAGTAACCCATGAAGGGTTATAGTTGAACTTCAAGCTATGCTTCACTCCAAGTAACTGGCCCCTGACTGGCCAATATGGATACAGGCCACCTCCCACCCTTTCCTTGGAGTCCATTTACAATGTGTCTTTTAGCCCCTATTCCAGTTCTTTGTTCCTCACTTTATCCTCACAACTATTAGAAAGAACTTTCAAAACCAAAACAGGTTTTTTGTTTCAAAACCAAAAAATCAGAGGTCATAAAAAACTAAGTGTTATCAATCCAAGTTTATATCTATTAGTTTGAATGTGAGTTTTGAATTTCAGAGAAATTACTTAATTTCTTTCTGCCTTCATTTTGTCAGCTATAAAATGGGAATAACAATAGTTACTAATTCACTGGGTTGTTGCAAGATTTAAATGAGGTGCTCCAGGTAAGATATGGCAGAGTGCCTGGCACACAGTAAGTTAATGCTTATTGCTATTCATATTGACTATATCACTGCCATTGCTTTGTCTGCTGTTCTGGAAAGTACCAAGAGCTCTTCATTAGAACAAAAGCACGGAGTTACTGGCTTCGTTATCTACATAATGGGAGGATTAGACCAAATGGTTTGTGAATTCTATGACTCTATTATCAAGGAGAAAATAATGATTTTTTGTATTATGTCAGGAAATAGACTAATAAACCCCAAAATATAAACTGAAATGAACTTTAAAAAATAAACTTTTGGCTGGGCACAGTGGCCCACTCCTATAATTCCAGTACTTTGGGAGGCCAAGATAGGAGGATTGCTTGAGCCCAGGAGTTCAAGACCAGCTTAGGAAACATAGTGAGACCTCATCTCTACAAAAAATGTTTTAAAAAACGAAAAAAAAATTAGTCAGGTGTGGTGGCAAGTGACTGAGGCAGAAGTATTGCCTGGATGCAGGAGGTCAAGGCTGTAGTGACTGCGCCACTGCATTCCAGCCAGGGTGAGAGAGAGACCCTATCTCAAAACAAAAACAGAAACAAAACTTTTATTTTTTAAAATTAAAATATTGAATTAATAAAATACTCAAGTTTATCTTGCTTAAATATTGTGAAAATTTTCTGAAGTATTTCAATGAACGCATTTAAAAGACTGTGTATCTGCGTTAAATGTTAATCTTTGAAATCGAAAATGGCTTACACAGTTGGACTTAATTATTATTATTTTTCACTAATGTCCTACATGACTTTGTTCTCTGTACCTCCAGGTTCTATAGATTTTTGTTTTGGGTAAGTGTTTTTCTTAGGATTTTTTAATTTTTCAAAAGAAATGCATTTAAACTCCTTTCAATACATAAACAACACTGTATGGCCCACTTGAGAGGCGGGGCAGGTAGACCTCAGGAGGCACCCAGGCCAGGTCACAGTGCTGAGCTAGGAGTTCCTTGTGCCCTATCGGTCCAGGGATGCCTCTAAAAAACCCTAGAGGGCGCTGGGTTCCTGTTTGTTTTCACTCTTGCCTTGTCCTCTCAATGAGAAAATGGAAAGAACAAAAAAAGGAGGGAAGTAGATGGATCATCAAAAAAACACAGACTATGTATCTAAACAAAACAGACTACGAATATTCTAGCCCCAAGAGCCATGAGAGTGTTGAGTGTAGGTTCCTATTTTTCGGGTGAGGATGCAGAAGCCCAGAGAGATGGGGCACTGGGTCAAGGTCACTCTGCTACCCATTCATAATAGAGACAAATCTAGAGTCCAGACCTCAGATGTGCAGACCCTCTCTGCTCCACCACCTGCCTCTCTCAACAGGTAAAACACAATGTCCACCAAGTAGGAAGGCCAAGACACACATTTCTGGATGCATATTCTTGCTAAGGAGCAAGGTTGCTGACTGACTGGCAGGGATATATTTTAGAACTATAATTTACAGGCTTTTTTTTAACTTGTGAATTTTTACCTTGTTACTCTACTTAGCCCACTCACAAATCACACCTAATGACTTTGCCAACAGAATTGTTTGCTGCTACTACATGCAATGGTGATGATGAGACTATTGATGGTGATGATATTGGCTTACATTTATTGAGCACCTTCTGCGTGCCAGGTACTGTGCTATGAACTTTGTATACATTGGTTCATTTGTTCTATAGCTTTATAAGGTATGTACTATTTGCATCTCCATTTTATAGATGAGGATCACTTTTTGAGGTTTAGAAGTTTTAAGATGCCCACCCAGAATTACATACCTGGTAAGTAGGGAACCAGAGTATAAAGCCAGATTAATACCTTCATTTGCACATCCACCTTGTTCTCAAATACTTGCAATTTATGGGAAAAGAGTTAGGACTGGATGTAAGATAAAGAAAGACTTAAGGTGGTAGAGGTATAGCAGTTAAACTAATTGTGGAACTTTTGTGCTGCCAAATCAAGGAAGCAAAGAATCAAACTTCTAATGTGCGAGGTTCATGATCTACTTAATAAATACAAGATGGCGAAAGTTGCTTCAAAGTTGGAGAGTAATTGTAGTCCTTGGAAGAGGCTAAGGTTAGGATCCACTTCAGAGTCCAGTTCAGCTAACACAAGAAAGAAAAAGTCTGAGTCATGAAGAGGAGGGAAGAGAGAAATATCCCTTTGTTTGCTTTTTGAAGACGGTCACACACCTTGTTGTGTCTCCATTTTCCAACCAGAAAAATAAGAAGAAAAGTAGCACACCACACCAGGATGTGGCAGAGAAGTGCTCTGTACCTAACCCACATAGGGCATCATAATCCATCACCTGCACACTTGGAGAGAGGCAGCCCATCCTACAGTTCACAGATTCATTGGATGTTAGTCAGCTGCTCTGCGAGATGTCCCACGCAGGATGCTGTGAGGTAAGTAGGCAAAACTAGATAAGATGCATTGCCTGCTTCCTTATGCTTGTGTCATAGCTGGGAGAAAAGACATCTGGAACTACAATACCAGGGACAAAATCGTGCTGGGTGTCTGTGCGAGGTGCTGACCGAATCCAGAAGCAGGTGTAAGCACGGTAGTCGTCTGCAAAGGCCTCTGTAGCAGTCATCTGTGAATGCTATTCAGAGGGTCTTTTCTGACAAAATGCCATCTGTTGGGACCTGAAGTTTGACAAGGGATTTCTTGCTGCAGTCGAAGGTTTTTTGACTAATAAAAAAAAGAAAATACATTGGTAAAAATAACTACCTCAAACCATCTTTATGCCTTGGCATGACTGCACTTAGCAGATTCTTTTCCAAGAGTACTGCTCAAAGAGAATACACAACAAGAGGAGAACAGAGAAGGGGAAAGCTGGAAGTAGGTCCAGGGAAATTGTGGTTTCAGGAAGATAGATATACCTATAATACATCATCACTTGGTTTGCGATCAAGACAGCCCAGACATTTATGTAAATTTGGATATTTCATGCTATGGGTTCCAGTTCTTGCTTTCAGTATTGTTATGAACTTTCAGGGCACGGGAACAATTTAAATAGAGATCTGGTAATCTTTTCCTTCACATCTAGAGAGCAGGAACCATTTGTCAGTGGCTGGAAGGTAGGTTTCTTGGGGTGAGCCTGAATGAGAATGCTTTTGGGAACTTGATGCTTTCATTAAAAGGTCATCTACTCGTATTTCTCCTATGGCCACAGAGTCACTGAAAGTGTTTAAAAAAATGCATGTTCAGCAATTCCTAGGATTACAGCACAATTAATAAGCTCCAATCTAAACGTTAATTCAGTCGAAACCAAAGAAAGTGAAAGATCAGTAGCTTGAATTCAAAATGCCTCTTGAACAATCATCTGAGAATGAAAATCAGATTCAAAGCTCTCTCCTAAGGCATCAGAGGCTGTGGGGGATTCATCTGCTGTGTCTGAGGACTTCATCCTCGGGCACCCAGCTCCCTTGGAGCCCACTGACATCTAGCACACTTGCCATAAATAAATCATTCTCAGTTTGCTGACCTGGAGCCATGAGTGGGCAGCAGCCCCCGTCCGCCCTGCTCTCCTCTGAGAGTAAAATGCCCTCTTACATTTTTAATGCCACCTCAAGACTCTGTGTCAAGTTTCCACAAAGTTTGCCAGAGGAATTAGCTGCTTCTTTTTAATAGACAGTTCCAAGAGGTCAGAAAATAGACACATTTTGAAACAAAATTTTAAAATGTTTTAACCATTTGACTCAATATATTTCATCTTACATTTTTCAGAAAAGACTGGTTTTTATAATTGTACCACCTGGTGCAACATATTGAAATGTACTTTATTTAACACAATAATAACCAAGTTATTATTATTTTTCTTGCTTCCTTCCCTTCCTTCCTCTTGCAATGTGGGAACTACCTGCCCAGGGAAACATGACTCACCCCGGACTTATCCAGAGCAAGTGTGACCATGAAACACTAACAGAGTGAGGGCAGAGAGTCACTGGCCTATTCTCCATAATGCTGGGTACCAGGAAACCATTGACCTTGTTGGCAAGAAGATGTTCTACCTTTCAAGGCTCTCAATTTGGGGATCTTTACTTAGTATCTCTGGATCCCTATAATCGAACAAGACTCCTGAATAAAAGCAATAAGCCAGATAAGAATCTACTTAATCATTATTCAAATCCAAGGTAATTGTATCTTCTTCAAAAACCATATCTATTTTGTAAATTTAGTTAATAATTATGAATTGCAAATATTTTTATTTTTTATGTTTTATTAAATTCAAAGTATGCCGTATTACTGGTTGGTATTTACCACAATACAGCTATCTTCCACATCTTTTACTTCTCTCCTTTGAAATTGTATTCATAAAATTTCTAACACACTGTGGCCATTGAAAGTACTGGCTAAATAATGCACCATGAGTATAAGTATTTTGTATATTATCTTCCAAATACAAGTTTCAAGAATCGCCTTAGCTCTGTAAAGTAGGTGCAGTAGTTAGGGGTATGTGAGTGGGAGTGGGAGATGGTGCCGAGGAAGGGGTCCCTGAATGACTCTGCAGTTACCTTAACTAACCTCTCTCCTAGGACTTTGATGAAACATCAGTTTGCAGAGAAAGTAGAGAAACAAAGTGAACTAAACTCCAGAGATGAATCTTGCCTCAATTATCCCTGGGTACCAATTCCTTTAACTGATGTGTAATTTTTCCTCTTGGGACTTTAGTTTCCTCCACTGTTCAATGAAGACAATCTCTAAGGCTCCTTTCTACTCTTCTGATAGCCTCTGATGCTATCTTACCTGCCTCACTTAATGACCTTCCTAGTCAAAATAAAATTACCAGCAAGACAAGCTCATAAATTCCACTTCAACGGAAATAAAAGAAACGTAATAAAGTCTCAACACAGTTTCCCAAAAACAATCAGTGGCTGTTGACTAACAACGCAAAGACAGTCAGTAGAAGAGGGTCAAAAGTCTCTTTAACGTCTGACCACCTGGTTTGTCTGTCTGTTCTGAGATTAGACATTTTACTTAACTTGATGGAAGCCTGTATGGCCAATTCAGTGTGGTCATTTAAGAGACCCTATCGCTCATGTAACACCTGTATTTTACTTTCAGTTTGGTGTATATCTCATGCTGATTTTGATAAAGCCTTTTGAGGCAGAGTTTGTTTCCATTTAGAGTAGTTTTAACATCATCTGCTAATAAGTTCGTTCCTTCAATAGAAACATGTGGCAGCAAAGTCTAACACACAGGAGATGTTTGCTCCCAACAGTCACAGTGGCCAGCAGGGAGTCACCAGTCCTCACTGTATGCCCAAAGGAAATCTGGTGCCTGAGATGGCCCAATATTCATTTATTTGATTGTTTAATAATGAGGACGGAAATAATCTGTGTCTATTTATCTGGTTAGTATAGGAAGAAACTTGGAACCTTCTGACCTAACCAAAGAAGATTTATTGTGACACTCATGAAACTCAAAGTCCAAGACCCCTCACTTGCACTGGTTCATTCTAGGCCCAGAAATGGATGTACCACAGTGTTCACATGATTTTTTTTTTAATTTGCGAATTTGAGCTGCAATTGGTTAAGACCAATATCTCCTTTCATTGCAGCTTCTCTTCTGTTCTATTTCCTCGAGCATCAGGTAATATAAGAGTTGCCATGGGCATTTTGGGTACTTTAAATTAAGTGAGATATATTTGAGATTTAGTGAGATATATTTGAATGGTCCTAAGCCATTTCTGCTAACAGTTATTTTTTTTTAACCACTCTATTGAAAGACTGGCTTTCAGTAATGTTCTGGACACCTTGGCTGGGTGCAGTGGCTTACGCCTATAATCCCAGCACTTTGGGAGGCCGGGGTGAGATAATTACTTGAGCCCACAGGTTCAAGACCAGCCTGGACAACTTGGCAAGAGCTTATCTCAACAATAAATATAAAAATCAGCCTGCCATGGTGGCGCGTGCCTGTAGTCCCAGCTACTTGGAAGGCTGAGGTGGAAGGATTGATTGCCTGAGCCCAGCAGGTCGAGGCTGCAGTGCCCGAGAGTGTGCCACTGCACTCCAGCCTGGGCAACAGAGCGAGACTCCAATTCAAAACAGAAATAAATAAAATAAAATATTCTGGACACCTATTGTGCTAACTTAGCCCAGGTCATGACCTGAAGGTGAAAGGTGCAAGGCCAGAGGTCATATCACAATGTAAGTATGTTCTATGACACCAGCGCCAGAAGTATGCCCTTAATGGAGGAAGATCAAGGTTCGAAACATGCAGAGCTAGAAGTTAGACTGTGGGAAGTTTTTCCAGTTATCAGAAATGTAAATTGCAAATAAAGGACTTAGTTTTCACTAATACCTAGCCAAAACAGAAGTTCTCTCCTATAGGAAATATACTCAATAATGCAGCATGTATAATAACATATGCATCATACTTTTTTTTAAAAGGGAAGTAGCTAAAATAGACTTTTATGTATTTCTAAATACACCTGTGGTAGTTTTATAAACAGTTGCATTTTTACATCCCAACTATCAATACCAAAAATCAAATTTTGGTTTAATATGCTAGTCGAGGCATTATATTATTTTTTCTCCCATAAAAAAGGATATTACTGAGTCATTGGCAAATAAATCAAAGTGTATGCAGTGAAAGAATCAGAGAAAAATATATCTGATTATCTGTGGTATAGCTTTTTTTAAACTTTGTAACTTTTTTCTTTTCTAATCCTAAATAAATGTGCACTTCCAGATCTAATTTCACATTCACAATTTTGTATACATTGGGCACTTAATATAACTAAAAGCTACTTTTCTGGATTTGGAGATATCTGTGGTATAGTTTTTCTAAAGTTTGTAATTTGTTTTCTAATTCTAAATAAATGTGCACTTCCAGATCTAATTTACATTCACAATTTTGTACATGTTTGTTGAGGACGGCTCTTTGATTGCATACCTTCAGGCCCCACAAATCCTGGGGCTGCCCCTGCTCCTAACCAAACTCGACATAGGTATATTTTCAGGCTTGACTCTTCCCCAGTCTCCCAATTTCAGACACTCCCTCTGCCTGCTCCTTGGTCTCATAGACAGCTTTCCCTCTCTTCCCAGCCTCTTTGCCTGTAGTAAATGACTTCCTTAATTCCAAATCTCACCTGACTGTGGGCTGTTTTGCTCCACCCACCAATCACCCTACCCACATCCTGTGCTCAAGGCCAGTTACTCTAGTCTAGCTCCTGAAACCCCACCCCTGATCAGAGCCTTGGACTTCCTCTTGGCCTGGGAGAGAAATTCAGGCTGACAGTGGGTACAGATCAGAACAGTTTAACCAATGAGAAGTTGGCAATTTGATCAGGTGCTTAGCAGAGAGCCTGAAGTATTGGGTCAGTGGGGCACACCACTGTGGCTTAGCATCAGAATGTGTGGTCCCGACCTTGGCAACAGGAGGGGGGGCGGGGAATATGGATTCTTCTTGGTTGGCAAGCGAGGCTAAAGATCAGACAAAAGCTAATCTGAGAATTCAAATTTGAGAATTTAAAAACCAGAGCGGTCAGAGACCAGGGAGAAAAACAAAAGAGCTTGCTGTTTCAAAGCACTTTCCTAAGGGCCTCTTGTTTGAATATCCCCTGCAACTCCTAGGATAAGGCAGATAAGAGACTGATTACACTAATGTTATTTTGCTTTGTAAATGAAGGTTGAGAAGAACAGCTTAGAGACCGCTCCACAGGAAAATGTCTAGGGAGTAAACTTAGACCATCTCATTCACAATCATCTTTGAGATCCTTTCCCTATCCTGGGAAGTCGGATGGTTTTCACGCTTTGAATAATGTTTTTAGCCTATGTCCAAGCATAACATCTCCCAGGGAGTTGTGAAAGCAGCTAAAATGTTTGATAAAGAAACAAATGTTACATATCCTCAAAAAAAACGACCCTGAGGCTAAATCTTACCCATGCTTCTTTAGGAACTTAATCCTCTTCCCTTCCCTCCTTTCAGCGCTTTCTCCTTCTCTTCCTTTCTTTCTTCTTCCCTTCCTTCCCTCCCTCCTTCTTTCCTTCCTTCCTTCCTTCCTCTTTCACTCTCTCCTTCCTTTCTCTTTCACTCGTTCCTTCCTACCCCACTCCTCTTCTTTTTTAATTTCTAGCAATTAGGGGAATTGGATAACAGAGGAAACAATGAGAGTGCCCAACCATTGAACTGTCTTCAGAAAGGAGTTTAAATGCACTCACACAGTAAACAGAGTAACACATAGTTAAAAATTTGGTGGCCTGGCATGGTGGCTCATGCTTATAATTCTAGCATTTTGAGGGGGGGCCCAAGGCCAGAGGATCAATTGAGGTCAGGAGTTTGAGGCCAGTCTAGGCAGCATAGTGAGACCCCCATCTCAACAAATACAAAAAAAAAAAATCAATCCAGGAATGGTGGCCTATACCTGGAGTCCTAGCTACTCTCAAGGCTGAGATGAGAGAATCCCTTGAGCCCAGAAGGTCGAAGGCTATAGTGAGCTATGATTCTGCCACTTCACTCCAACCTGGGTGACAGACTCTGTCTCAAAAAAAGAAGGGAAGGTGGTCTTTGGAGACCAACAGGTGTATGAGTCCCAATATCAATATAGCCTTCGGAACCGTGCAGGAACTGTCAGCCTGGCTGTAGGAATAGGCAGAATTTATAACAACAAGTGAGAAAACACTGAATTAAATAAGTTACCTCGGGGGTAAAAATATAGATGCTATATAGACTAAAAATTTATCTTCTTTGTCATCAGTTTTTGACAGACTGGGTAAATAGCCTCAGACTGAAAGCTTAGGATATACCAATTCCAATGTTTATTGTGTTATAGTTACTGTTTCCAAAAGGGGAAGTGCTGAGATTCAAGGGTTTTTTTTTTACTGATTTCTCTGCTCCTTTTATTTTATATTTATTTATTTATTTGAGTCGGAGTCTCACTCTGTTGCCCAGACTGGAGTGCAATGGCATGCTGACGGCCATCACAGCCTCGACCTTCTGGGCTCAGGTGATCCTTCCGCCTCAGCCTTCCAAGTAGCTGGAATCACAGGCATGTGCTACCATGCCCAGCTGATTTTTTTACTTATTGTAGAGCCATGTTACTCAGGCTGGTCTTGAACTCCTGAGCTCAGGCAATCCTCTTGCCCCGGCCTCCCAAAGTACTGAGATTACAGGCATGAGCCACCACCGTGCCTGACTTCTCTGCTGCTTTTATAGGCTAATGTGCACTGTGAATCTTCAAAAGGAGGAAGAAGCCGGGAGTGTTTCTCAAATGTCTGTAGCCGTAAGATCCATTTTTATTGTGGAGTATCTCAAGAGACTGGTGCTCTGTGGGACACACTTTCAGAAGTAATTGCCAGCCTTAGGAGATCCCATCATGCCTTACTGCCTGTGCTTACACTCAACAGCAAACCACTGTAGAGCTATGTGGATGTCATAGGGCTATTTATTCAGTCGTCCATTGGTCTCTCTCCATGTTCTTCTGGGTCCATGCTGGTCCTTGGACCACACCCCTACGCAGAGCAAGCAGAGTTGATCTGCTCAGCTGAAAGGAACTGCACTTGCGGTTGTAGCCAGAGCACAGCACATGGGATGTCTAGCCTCCGATGCTGTTGAGGCCCTGTGTGCTGATCCTGGCTATTTGGGTAAATAAAAAAAGAGGAGGCTTTTATAAAGATCTTTGAAGAAATGGAAACCAACACAGTATATCATCTGTCCAAACACAAATACACTTGGCATCCTGAGACGTTCAACAACATCGTTTCATTATCACTCCTGCTAATGGGAGGCAGCGTGTGTTCATTGCCAAGTTTGAATCATCCCATCTTAGGGCAGAGCTACTAACAGATGCCAAACCAATTTGCTGCTCTATAAACTTTAGAAATTAAAACGTTAATATATGTACTGGTCTTCCAAATACAGGGATATTATTTGAATACTAAAAAGTTGTTGCCAGGGAAATGGGTGCTTTCTTTTCTGCTTCTTTGCTACAGGGCTTGGAGGCACTTTGAAGATGGCTTACGTGGCAACAAATACTTTTCAGGTAGAATGGACTCCACTGGTTCCCTTTCGTCCTTGGAGATTTTAAGGTCAAGAAACTACTCTTGACATTTACAACAGAACCTTCAAATTGTATCTGAGGCATAAAGTATATATTTCAAAATATTCTAAAACTAACAAAAAATAAGTAAGAAATATGAGAGTAACAACTTCAAAATGTAACATATACGTGTATATAAAAAGTATATGTAGGTTGGGCGCTGTGGCTCATGCCTATAATCCCAGCACTTTGAAAGGCCGAGGAGAGAGGATTGCCAGAGCCCGTGGATTCGGGACCAGCCTGGGCAACATGGTGAGACCTCATCTCTACAATAAATAAAACAATTAGCTGGGTGTGGTAGCATGTGCCTGTAGTTTCGGCTACTTGGAAGGCTGAGGCAGAAAGATCGCCAGAGTCCAGCAAGTCGAGACTGCAGTGACTGGAAGCATGCCACTGCACTCTAGCCTGGGTGACAGAGTGAGATCTCAACTCAAAAAAAAAAAAAAAAAAGTATACATACGCCGGATGTGGTGGCTCATGCGTATAATCCCAACACTTTGGGAGGCCAAGGTAAAAGGATTGCCTGAGCCCACAGGTTTGAGACCAGCCTGGGCAATTTGACAAGACCTCATCTCTACAATAAATCAAAAAATTAGCCAGGCATGATGGCATGTGCCTGTAGTTCCAGTTACTTGGACGCCTGAGGTAGAAGGATCACCTGAGCCCAGCATGTCCAGGCTGTGGTGACTGTGAGTGTGCCACTACACTACAACCTGGGTGACAGAGGGAGACTGCAACCCCCCCAAAAATATATGTGTGTGTGTGTGTATATATGTACATACACACATATGTATATGCATATACAATCTCCTCCCTAAGGACTCTTTGAGGTGAAGGGACAGAATTTCTTGGACTACTGGTCTCAAATGATCCTCTTGCTCCTGCCTCCAAAATAGCTGGAACTACAGGTGTGAGCTACCGTGCATGAGTCAGAATTTCTGAAAATGGAAACTACCAATCCCAAAAAGATTTTTCTGTCTACCTCAGCCATCAGCAACAACTTGTTTCTCTGAACTCCTCAAACACTTAGCGGAGTGAGCCAGCCTTGAATTATCAGATTTCCTCCAGTATTTGCTATTGCTCTTTCCTCTCCAGCACTTGTAAGCTCCTTCAGGGGGGAAACAAAGCTATCACATGTGTAGGCCCCAGCCCTGTGGCAGTGGTGAGTCCGGCTTGGAAACGTTTGTTGGGTTGAGTACTACTAACCAGGAACTTGGAGACCTACTTGTTAGTTCTGCCTCTACCATTTTATTGCAGTATAATTGAGGGCAAATTACTTAACCTCTCTGGGCCGTGGTTTCTACATGTCTAAAACAAACAAGGTGGATCAAATGACATCTAAGGGCCTTTCCAAATGTAAAGATCTTTGAGTCTCTGTTTCTCTAGCTCAAGGTCTTCACTTGCAAAGTGAGGGAGAACCCTGATTTTGCTTTAGGTACAAGACATCAGTGATTAGGGTTTCTCTCCTTCTTCTCCTGTGTTCTTCTCTGTGACTCTGCAGTTTGGGCCATCTCTAAGTGTAGGATAACTAGGCAACCAGCCATATAATATGTTTAGAGGATGCTCAAATGTCTTTTTCCTTTTACTGTCTAACTCCTGTGGCATGGTGACAGAATTTCACAACAACGACAATGATTTGTATTTGCTTAGTGCTTTACCTTTTGTAAAATACCATCTCATATATTTTATCTTTTGATGCTCACAACCATCTTATAAAATAGAAAGAGCAGATATTATTCCCATATCACAGATATAAAATTTGAAGCTCAATGAAGCTAATTTGCTTATTGGCACCCAGCAGTTACGCTGGCCTAGGTGTTCTTTCTACTGTACTCACTGAGTTAAAGCATCATCTCCACAAAGTGGATCTGTTACTTGAATGGAGTGGGAGTGCTATTTAGGACCCATTGACTCAGTCTCCTTTTGCACGTGTATTCAGCAAACATTGTTCATGTCTACTGGTTTACAATCCCAGGGCTAGCAGGATACCAGTACATTAGTCCATTATTGCCCACAGTGTATGTCTTAGAACACTAGCATGATGCAACTTCCCTGGAAAAAAGAAATTCTTGTGCTTTAATAATTGGGAATTGCTCCATACCAATCCTCTCTCTGAGATTTGCAGTACCTATGCCTGTTTGCAGATTAAAGGTGCTGAGAAGTCTTGTAGTAAAGGGCCTTGTTTAAACACTCTAAATTCACCTGTTCCCAGCCTGTATTTAGAACCCTTTGATCATGCAAAATGAGTCAGTTTCCTGTCTGCAGACTCTTCTGAGATCCTGCTGAAATTAAAGTATAGAATTATGTAAAGGAATAATCTCACAACAGTTAAAAAAAATGAGACAGGATCACCAATAGACAAGGAAGTTAGACAAACTTCTGGAAAAGAGAAGGCAATTGGGGCATGTTGACAAATGATCAAGGACAGGAAGCACTATAGCTCAGAATAAACACCAAGAGAGATGCAGAGGGCCATGTTCACTGCCCGAGAAGCAGTGGGCTTGGAGTTGGCTCATTCTACAGTGGTTGGGAGGTACACTTAGGGGTCAAGTAGGGAGGTTCACTGATCGTCTACCTTGGAGCAATGGTGCCAGATAGTAACCGACTCGTATGTTCCAGTTCTGTGCAGAGCACTGGGAGCCCTTTACCTCCAGGCTGTACATGGAAGGTTCTCTCCACAGGAAGTCATCTGAGAGTGTGGGCAGAGCTGTGCTTCAGTGTGTTTGTGGCAGTGTCATGGGAAGGCTTTTTCCCTCTGGCATTTAGAGATCCACTCCCTTCCTTCTCACCCCAGAAAGAATGGTTGACTTGGCCTCCCCTGTCTCTCTACCCTTATAACATAGTAGAAGCTTTGAAAAAGAAACAGAATAAGATCAGAAATATTAAACATTAAGAATGTAACTGCCAAGAATGAAAAATGTAATAGAAGAGCTGAAAGACAAAGAAAGTTTCTAAGACCATAGAGCAAAAAGAACAAAAAGAAAATATGAGAGAAATGACAAGACACAGAGGCCACATACAGAAGGACCAGCATCCAGCTAATAGGAGTTAAAGAGAGAGAGATCAGAGAAAATGTAGGAGCCTGACACGCCTACATACTCAGTGCAGTCATTCATGTGTCAGACTCCAAACAGGTAAAAGTTTGCCCCTGGAGCTGACCAACATGCTGGTAAGACACACAGACCACCAACAAAAAAAGTACAAGGCCAATGCAATAAAGAAAACAGGAGAATAAGAAAATAAAGCAATACAGAGGTTCCATCTTGGATGGCTAGGAAGTGATGCCTGAGAAGAGACACTGAATAGTGTGAGGAATTGAGCTACACTCAGTCAACATTTGCTAAATGAAAAGAAGGATACAATATGTAGATGAATATGATGTGGTGCTGGATAAGACAAAATGTCACTTTACTCATTCTTGCACGAGGAGTCCCACTAGATAATCTCTGGGGATGTCATAATTTGGAAAGTAGCCTTCTCTCCCACCCAGTAAATCTACTTTAATCATCGAGGTCAGCATATGATGTGTTGGAAAACACCAGGCAATGTTTTATCATAGTCTGTGCTTCTTTCCTCAGCAAACTATTTTCTCCCGGCTTTCCTGGGAGCTGGGGCTTTATACTGTGGCTATTTTTAGTTGTTGCTGCAGTGGCTGCTGGGACCAATTGCATCAGGAGGCTGACGAGAACTTTACCCTGGGGAGAGGCATTCCATTCTATAATCTTGCCCTGAAGAGCCCTCTAATTGAGATTTGGTCATTTACAGACTCTGAGATCTGATACCACTTCACGAAATGTAAGATCAGGTAGCTTTGCTGTGTACTCAGCAGTCAGCAAGGAACTATCAAAGTTATTTTGGTGGGTGGATCATTCATTAGGTCAGTTCCCGTTCAAAATGTTTGAGATAAAGAAGACTGTTTTGCTGTGAGATTGATGCTTGGAAAGTTCTGGTTGGTGGTAGGTGGAGGGATAATGCCCCTCATACTGATTTTTCACAAAAGCACACTAAAACTGAATGTTCCTTCATTACCAGTGAAACTAGGGACTGAGTGGCTTTCAGGAGAGCAACCTGAAGGGTCTGGTTGGGATTCTGGCAGGCATTTCGTCTACCAGCAATTGTACTTCCTTCTCTGCTCCAAGGCAGTAAAAAGAAGACTGCTTGTAAAGCCCACCCCTACCAAAATTATCTTCCCAAAGCACACTTTTGACCTTACAACTTCCTGATTAAAAACCTTCAGATGCTCCATGATGCAGACCAAACACAATCTTAGCTGCTTTTCAAAGGCCTTTTGTAGTATAGGCCAATTCCCAGGTATAACTCCCCACCCCCATGCTCTATCCAAACTATATTATTGAAGGTTCCCTGTAAACGTGTGGATACTTATGGACATGGTTTGTGTCCCCTTTTAAAATTCATATGTTGAAACCCTAACCATCAGTGTGGCTATATTTGGAAATGGACCCGTAAAGAAGTAATTAAGGTTAAATAAGGTCTTAAGGGTGGGGCCCTGATCGGATATGTTCAATATCCTTATATGAAGAGATACCAGAGAGCTCATTCTTTCTTTTCCATGTGAGTGCAGAGCAGGAATGTGGATGTCTGCAAACCAGGAAGAGAGCCCCCACCAGAACCTGACCAGGCTGGCACCTTGATTGGATTTCTAGCCAGAACTGTGAGAAAATAAATTTCTGTTAAGCTACCCAGTTTGTGCTAATTTTTCATGACAGTCTGAGCTGACTAGTACAATGCCCTTGCATATGTAGTATCCCTTCACAAAATTTCCTTTAAGCCATTTCCACTGGGCCAAAACCTTTTCTTTTTTTTTTAATTTTTAAATTTTTTTGAGTTGGAGTCTCACTCTGTCGCCCAGACGAGTGCAGTGACTGCTCCCGGCCACCGTGACCTGCTGGGCTCCGGCAATCCTTCCGCCTCAGCCTTCCGAGTAGCCGGAATTACAGGCATGCGCACCACGCCCGGTTGATCTTTTGATTTATTGTAGAGATGAGGTCTTGCCAAGTTGCCCAGGCAGGTCTCGAACCCGTGGGCTCAGGCAATGCACTCACCTCAGCCTCCCAAAGGTGCGGGATTACAGGCTGAGCCACCGAGCCCGGCTCCAAAGCTTTTTTTTAACCAGTAATATTATCTTCATCTGCTAAATTTCCAAAGAACATTGTCAGTACTTTTCTTTTGCAAACTTTTGCTTTTTGATTTCATAATAGTTACTCATAAATACAAAATCTTTCTTCTGAGTTGAAGATCCTTGAAGGCAAGAACACTGCCTTGTTCACCTTCATGTCTCCCCTGACCATCTGACATACCATCTAGCACATGTGAAAATGTAGCTGTCCTTTACTGAATGCCCCCACTATGCTGAGCATGTGTGAAATGTCTTGTATGTCCAGCTGGAATCACCTTGCAAGGAAGGCATTGCTGTCCTCATTTAAAAAATAGTGAAACTCACTGCATGATTCCTCTTATATGAGGTACCCAGAGTCATCAAATTCACAGAGACAGAAAGCAGAAATGATGGTTGCCAGGGGCTGGGAGAAGAGGAAAGGAGAGTTACTGTTTACAGCTTTCAGTTTTGCAAGATAAGAGTTCTGTGGGAGTCATGAAGTGATAGTAGCACAACAATGTGAATGCATTTGATGCCACCGAATTGTACGCTTAAAAATGGTTCCGATGATAAGTTTTGTTATATGTATTTTTACCACAACATAAAAATGGTAAAAATTTGTACCCAAACATACAAAAGGCATAGAGTAGTAAAGTAATTTGACTAAGATCATCAAACTAGGAAGAGATAGTGCTTAGATTGGACCCTGTCTGTCCACTTTTCTTGTTTGGTTTGGTTTTGTGTGTCTTCTTTCCCTATTGCATGAGTGGTGACATTCCTCAGGACTCAATCCTTAGCCAACTTGAATTCTGGGTTCAACATTAGGAAAAGCTGCTCCCTCCGGACAAAAAAATGTAAAATAAAGTTTCCCCTCCTGGCTGAGGCATCCCTGCAGACACCTGGCTTCTTAGGTGGACTTGGCTGAATGTAAGTGCCCCATGTTTTAGCCAAGTTTTCAATGTGTGGTGCAATGTACACAGTTAGTAGTGTGTAAAGCAGCTTGTTCCAGTTCATGAGAGCCAATTGTGCATATCTCCCCCTAACTCCCTGTTCAGTGATATGACATTGGTAGCTTGAAATTGGATATGGTGGGAGTATTTATACTACAGAAATCAGCAAATGCTACAAATCAGACTCCTCACACACCACAGAGCTTACTGCTAATCATTTAATGGCAGTCTACTGTTCAAAATCTGTATGAAAGCCTTATTGGAGCTCTCTACTGTCTTCTGGGGTAACCCGGTTTACACCGGTGACCTCAGTTACAAGCCAATGAGATCCGTCTATCTACTCTCCTCCCTCATTTCAATTTCATACCCTTAGGTCTACCTGCATCCTGGGCAAATCAATCCACGATAGTACAAGTGCACAGTAAAATGTTGAAAACATCCCCCACTCAAAAGATCAACTTGCTCCTTCCTAATTTATGACGTCATAAACCACATGACCTTCCCCATCCAACCTGGTACCATGTCTTAGAAGATCTACCTCCCAAATGGTCTTCAAAATAGTCCTCACTGCATTTCCCCCCACTGCTCCTTGTGTTGGTTCAGACTCCCCTCATCTCTCCCTTGGGGTATTATGTTGACACTATTCATCTTCGCCTCTTCACCCATCTCCCTGACTTCATCTTCCTTATTGTACCAGAGTTACCCTCGTGTATAAATGCCATCAATCTACTTAACTTTTGATGCCTCCCCCTTACCTACAAAGTGAAATTCAAAATCCTTAGTTTAGCACACCAAACCTTCCATAGTAGGATGAAAACTCGACTCTTCAGTACCATCTTCTCACCCCTCTTTCCACTTTGTGAACTGCTTGCCCGATCTCAAATGCTCTCCGAGTTTTGCTACTGCCTGCTTAGCCTCCCCTTCCCCTTTTCCACCTGAATTCCTTCATGACCTTTACACTCAGCTTGCCTGTTGAGTTGTGAAATCTTCCTGGGCTTTCTCCCTCTCCCTGAAAGATCAATCATTCCTCCTCCACACATTGTCACTCGTATAGCCATGAATTGTGGGGGTGTGTGTGTGTGTGTGTGTGTGTGTGTGTGTGTGTGTGTGTGTCTTCCTACATATATTGAGAATACTTGCAAGATTTTTGTTCATTGTTATAATTTCAGTTCTAAGCAGAATATTGGGACCCTATAGGGACACTAATTTTAACTACCTGGAGACACAAATTTGAAATTAAAATAAAATGATTTTTGCTCTTAATGATAAGAAAATTAGAAGGACATTTTCATCTCCTGAGCACTTGCCAAGCATCAGTGATTCAGTTTAGCAGTTCATTCTTTGTAACAAGTGTCTGTGTTGGGATTCATGCCATATTTTACAACTAAAAATATTAGCAGTTAGTAGTCAGAGATTTTAGGGAATTTCCTTCGAGGTTAAAGAGTTAGTACATGGTAAATTTGAGAGGCGAACTTAAAATTGTAATTTCAAAGCTTGTGCTTTTCCTGCTACTCCATGATTCGCTTTAATAAGAAAAAACTGACCAGGCTCGGTGGCTCAGCCTGTAATCCCAGCGCTTTGGGAGGCTGAGGTGAGTGGATTACCTGAGCCCACGGGTTCGAGACCCACCTAGGCAACTTGGTGAGACCTCATCTCCACAGTAAATAAAAAATTAGCCAGGTGTGGTAGCGTGCGCCTGAAGTTCCAGCTACTTGGAAGGCTGAGGCAGAAGGATTGCCGGAGCCCAGCAGGTTGAGGCTGCAGTGACCTGGAGCGGCCACTGCATTCCAGTCTGGGTGACAGAGTGAGACTCCAACTCAAAAAAAATAGAAAGAAAAGAAAAGAAAAAACTTTGTGTGAACAAATAACCAGTTCAATGCAATGGGGACAATATCTGGATGATGTGCAAAGTGTCATGGGTACAATCTGGAGGAAGCCGCTGAGTCTGGGTAAATGGGGGCTAGAGAAGTCTTTCCTAGTGGAGGGGAACTTGAGCTCTGTGACACACTGCAGAGGGGCTCACTCCCAACTTTTCCAAACCCTCCTGGTGAAGCTTTCTATATTATAGAGGCTGAGCAGCTTTTTTTTTTTTTTTTTTTAAATCCACAGACTTCCTTGCAGCTAGAGTCAAAGTCTCCTTGTTTCCACTAAGCAAGTGTGCTTGGTGTGAGAACAGGTGGGGAGAGGTATGCTACATGCAACAACAGCTGTGCATGGGTTGTTAGACATTATGGAAAATGCCCTGGCAGAGACATTTGGTTTGCCAGGATGCAGATTTGCTAGACTGTGGCATAAAACTGTGGGGCTTCCTCTCGAACAATCCCAAGGTGTGGTGAGTGCTTTTCCAGCCTTAACCTGGATGTGTAGCTCTTAAACTTAGTTGGTCCCTGGTCCTCCCAGAAATCCTGTGAGCTTCCTAATAAACTATAATAAATCCCTCTCTGCTTAAACTTATTAGTGTGGATTCTCTTGTTTGCCTCTGAGATGCTATACGAATTCAGACACTGTTGTGAAGAATAATCTGCTTGCCCCTATCTTTCTGGAGAGATTATTACACAAGTGTGCAGCCTGTCTTAGCAATTCAAGAATAAGGCCAAACTGTGCCTTAATTAAGAATCTGAGCTTATGTGTTAGAGTTTAAAACAGTTACATATTAATGTGATTTCCATTATTTTGCTTTGTTTTTGTATTTACATTTATTTGGAAAGTCTGGTATTGTTGCTATAAGCAGAGCTAGTTCAGACTGGAGGAAGTTTTATCTCCATAATGTGAACTTAGCCTGAAAATTGATATGGCTCCTTCTCAGAGGGAGTGATAATAAATCCAACCTGTCTGGACATTCAAGAGAGCTCCCTCCAGACACCAGGAATTGTGTCAGATAATCCTTCTTTAATCTTCCAAACAAACCTGTGAAATAAGCATTAAAATCCTACATTTTAGATGAGGTCAATGAGACTCCAGAAAGTCAAGACCCCACCCAGGTTTTCCTGGCTTATAAATGGTTGCTAGACTAGAACTTGGGTTAACCTCAGAGCCCACATGTCTTTCCCACACTGTCTACCACCCACAGGGAGAGAGGAACTGGAAGTAGGATAATTACCTCTCTTACACCAAAAGAAGGAAGAGCATCGATACTACGGAGAGGTCTTTTTAAACCAAATAGTTTATACAGCATAATTTAGGAAACATAGTCAATCTTTTACAACTTCCAAGTTGGTGATTAAGTGGATCCCATCCAGGGCTCTGATAACATGCATATTTTGATAAGAAGAGCTGAGGCATCCACCAGGACGGTTCTGCAAGTTGGTTTGGCCTAAATAGAGTTTATCTACTTACTGAAAACAATTAAAAATTAAGAAAATCAAACTGACAATTGTGGAAAGATCAAGTAAATACAAATTATTGAGGCTAATTTTATTTATTTATTTTATTTTATTTTATTTTATTTGAGTTGGAGTCTCACTCTGTCACCCAGACTGGAGTGCAGTGTCCGCTCCCAGCCATCACAGCCTCGACCTGCTGGGCTCCAGCGATCCTTCCGCCTCAGCCTTCCAAGTAGCTGGAATTACAGGCATGCACTACCATGCCCAGCTAATTTTTGATATATTGTAGAGATGAGGTCTCGCCAAGTTGCCCAGGCAGGTCTCAAACCCCCGGGCTCAGGCAACCCACTCACTTCAGCCTCCCAAAGCGTGGAATTACAGGCTGAGCCACAGAGCCCAACCGAGGCTACTTTTAAAAGAAGAGATATTCAATGTAAATACAAGTAAAAACAAGCTCTGTGAAAAAGAGGTTGATGGGAGGAAGATTCTATTAGAGTTGTATGGTGCTTATTTTGTGCCTGAGACTTTTCCATATATAAATTCATTTAATCCTCACAACAATCCTGTGAGAGGTTAAATAGAGTGCCCAAGATCACATAGAGAATAAATGATAGGACCAGGATTTGAACCTATACACTCTTGCTCCATAGTCTATACTTTAATCCACTAAACTAAACTTCCTCTCTAAGCAACATGGGATTGGGAAGGGTAATGTAATCACTGTGCCCTGGAATCTCCTTCTGCTACCCTACCTGCTACCCTGGTGCTTGCTTCCCCTCCCCACCCCCCCATCCCCCCCAGAATTTAAGGCCTGCTTCTTCCATGAAGTCTTCCTTGATAAATCCAGTCCTCTTCCAATTCTGCATGTCTTCAGTGCTTATTCAGTTTCATGCATCATATATTCTAGAACATGATTCTACCAGAACTCTACTTTTAATTTCTAAGTGTGTCTTGATATAAATCCTTCCTCCTAAACCAGCTGGTCAGAGATTCACAGAAAGGGCCCCATCTTATACTGCTTTGCTATCTCTCACGGTATCTGCATATGAGGTGCAGAGTACAGGCTCAATAAAGATTTGTCAACCTCTTGATTTGAGATGTATTAAAGGGACACACAGTAAGGAATAGGCAATTGACCAGAGGCCCATTCTTGCATCCATAACATTTTTATCATATAATAAGAATTCATTATGATCACAAGAGAATTGCTCAACCCTCACCCTTATAGTCTCTAAATACTATAGCAACCCTTTCATCACTCCAGATGACCCCCCCGTTTTAACACACTAAGTTGTTTTGACTGAAGAGAAGAGTAACTGAGTGAAGGATCCTGATCTCTAGGTCTTAGCACTGCATTTGGCCCTGGTGGCTGGAGGGGCAGCATCTTTAATCCTCCAAGCTTCTGCAGCTTTGATGGATCCTCCTGCCCTCGGAGAGGCTCTTGGTAGACCTGGCATGGTCAGTGGACAGCAACAGCTTTACTGAGATTTTCAAGGGCTGAGAGTGTTGCTTCAATAGTTATCATCTTAAACCAGTGGATTCATAAGAACTTGTACTATAGACACTGTTCATCAATATGAATATCTTCTCCAGTGGTTTCTTTATTCTGTGGGCACGAACACTCTTCTGTCTCACTAAACCCAATCACCCTATCTTTTATTTTCAGACAAAAATGAATAAAGGCCCAGAGAAGGGCCTGTGACCAGGCCAGATCTGATCCCATGTCACTCTACAATGGCACTGTCCTACAGAACATTCTGTGATGTGGGCAATACCCATAGCTACACTTTCCCACACCATGGCTATTAGCCACTCGTGACTAGTGAGCACTTGAAATGTGGCTGGTGTCACTGTGGAAGTGCATTTCAATTTTACTTCATTGTAATTCATTTAAGCTTAAATTGTCACGTGTGGCTAATGGCTACTGTTTTGAATAGCACAGTTCTAGAATAACCAAGCTAGTTTATAGAGAGTTGCTACTGTAAATATAAAAAGACTACTCACCACATTCTTTCCTTTATTGCCACCACAGAAAAACATAAAAATATTTCTGTAGATGGAAAAAAATGCAGTTGTGGTCCAACTTTTAACAAAAGCCACTCATGCCAGCCATTTATTACCACCTTACTGTTTACCTTGTGGTTGTTATCATTGAAACCTCAGAACCTTAGTCGTTTTCTGAACAATGCATTCTCTTATTTATTTTGGCTGTTGCCATGTTACTGTTGTCCACCAAGTTCTGTGAGTGGAGGCTGATGACTTCTGACAGGTTGGCCCTTCTGCTAACCCCCAGGCTCAGATAGAAGGCCGAAGGGCCCTGATTATAAAGCATAAAAATGGGGCATGGTTTCAAGTCCAGTTTTCTAATCTTTGTTTTCATAAGGTTGCACCAGATCACTTGGTTTCAGGGCTAAAACACATGCTCCATGAACAGGGAGAGTCTCTCCCTCTTTTGAGGGTACGCTACCAATCTAGGAGCTGAGATACCAATGAGGGTATTTTTCCCATGCACACATAATAATTCACTCACAAATACATTCTGGACACTTGGAGCCTGGGTAGCAGAAGGCACTGGAATAGCAGGACTCCATTTTGGCAGTATTAAAGTCTACTTTTCTTAGAGTTTTCCAAAGGAAATTTATGGAATAACCAGAGACTTGAAGAGTAAGAGGTTAAAAGATGAGATGACATTGAACTTATGCTGGTATCGACAAATGATTAGCTGGGACATCAGTTTTCCTGTTTCATCATTACTGAGAACTTAAAGTGCAAGATAAAGACTTCACAAAAGACAGCATACTTTCAAAAGAGAATGGAAAGAAGGGTTAGAAAGAAATATGACCATAAGGCCAAAATATTTTTGCTATAGCTTGTCATCCCATATCACTTTAATATTATTATTATTGGATTTTAATCCTGTTATCCTCATGACTCCAAACTCCAACTCATACTTAAATTCAAGGGGCCAATATTCTGGAAAGAAGGGAGAAGCAACTCTAGAGAAATGGAGATTTTTTTTTTTTTTTTTTGGTAAGAAAGCAGGAGTTTATTAAGAATACAGAAAAGCTCCCAAGAGGTTGGGGACCTGAAAGAGAGTTGTCCATTGTCTGAAATGGGATCTTAAAGTCTATTATGACATCATCCACTTCTGGTCCAATGGCAAACAGATTTGCCTTCAACTGCTAGAACATTATCAACAGACAAATTATATAAAATGATGGTTTTCAGACATTAGGAACATGCAGCACAGGACCCAAACAGAGCCAGGCAGTCTCTTTGAGTTGAGCAGACCATGGAAGTTTGAGAAGGTCTAGGCAGCTAGAATTTGGAGAGCTATATACTAGAGAAGATAGAATTAGAGAGAGAGAGAAAGAGATTAGAGAGCACTCTGGAGCTCTGCTAAAGGATCCCCTTGAATTTTTGACTAAATCTTAATCTATACATGCATGTGAGGAAACTACCAAGTATGCAGAAATAACTAGAAATGAGAAAGATAAATAATTGCAGGATCTCATATAGGACTCGCAATAGTTTGTGTTCCTAGCAGGCAGCGTGGAAATACCTCCTCATATAGAGCATTAGGTAGAGTTCTCAGAAGGATATTGCTTCAATAATGAAACCAATTGAGCTCTAGACTCGGATTTTTCTGTACCTACACTTACACAGCTTAAAAGCAAGTCTCAAAAATATTAAATCTATTCCAAGCAACTTAACTGCATCCCAGAATGGAATACAGCAAAATCCAATATCCAACAACATAAAATTCACTATGTCTGGCAGCAAAAATGTATTATCAGAGTATGCAAATAATTAGGAAAATGCAACTCATAACCAAGGAAAAAATTAATTGATAAATATAAACCCATATATGGCTAGGATGATAAATTAATATATAAAAAATTGCTATATAAATCTACATCATGTGCTTTAAAAGAAGAAAAGATGAACATGGTGAGAAAAGAATTAACAATGAAGTCAACAACTTAGATTAAACAGCAAATAACTTGAAGGACAGAAATTACCAAACTCACAGACAAAGAAAGAGATAACTGAATAACCCTACATTTATTAAATACACTGAACATGCAAGGAGAAAGAAACATTCCCACCAAGAAATCTCTAGTAAAGTTAGTTTTACTGGTGAATTCTGCCAAACTATTAAGAAAGAAATAATATCTATTCTTCAAAAATTATTCCAGAAAATAGAAGAGGAAACATATCCCCAATTCAATCTATGAAGTGGACATTATGCTAATGCCAAAACTAGAAAAAGAAATTAAAATAAAAGTACAGGCTCGTATTTCTCATTAACACATATGTAAGAATTTTTAACAACAAAATTTAGTAAATCAAATCTATAAATCTATGAAGATAATAACAATTCATTACTAAGTGGGGTTTATCCCAAAAATGCAAGATTGGCTTAACATTTCAAAAGCAATTACTGTATTTCATAGTAACAGGAAAGAAGGGAGGGAAGGAGGAAAGGAGAAAGAAACAAAGGGAAAGGAAAGAAAATAAACCCATATTTTGTTCTATATGCAAAGTTAATTTGAAGTGGGTCACAGAACTAAAGCTACAAAACCTCTAGAAAAAAATATAGAAAAAAAAATCTTTTTGACCTTGGGTTAGACAAACACTTTTTAGATAGAACACAAAAAACACAAACCAAAGAAGAAAAAATTAATAGGTAGACTTCAAAACAAAAACTTCTGTTCTTCAAAAAACATTTATAAAAATGAAGTTTCCAACCTGGGCAACTTGGTGAGACCATGTCTCTACAATAAATCAAAAAAATTAGCTGGATGTGGTGGCATGTGCCTATAGTTCCAACTACTTGGAAGGCTGAGACGAAAGAATCGCCTGAGCCCAGCAGGTCGAGGCTGCTGTGATCGTGAGCATGCCACTGCACTCCAGCCTGGGCGACAGAGTAAAACTCTGGTTCCAAAAAAAAAAGAAAACAAAAGTTAAGTCATAGGCTTATAAATTATTTGCAAAACACTTATCTGATAAATTGTATCTTGACTATATAAAGAGCTCTCACAATTTTATATGAAAATAAAATGCTAAAATAGTAATAAGCAAAATATTTGAATATATGCTTTACCAAAGAAAACTGGGAGGACAAATAAGTACACAAAAAGATGCTCAACATAATTAGTCACTAGAAAAATAAAAATTAAAGCTGCAGTGAAATGCCATTATTCATTTACCAGTATGCCTAAAGCTTAAAAGACTGACAGTGCGAAGTGCTAGAAAGACAGCATCCAGATGTCTCATCTAAATGTTGACAGCTACCTTGAAGACAATTTGAATTTATTTATTTATTATCTTTGAATCAGAGTCTCACTCTGTCACCCTAGCTAGAGTACAATGGCAGGATCATAGCTCACCATAGCCTTGACCTCCTGTGTTCAGGCAACCCTTCCACCTCAGCTTCCTGAGTAGCTGGGACTATGGGAATGCACTACCACACCCAGATTTTTTTTTTTTTTTTCGGTAGAGATGAGGTCTTACTATGTTGCTCAGGCTGATCTCAAACTCCTGACCTCAAGCAATCCTCTCAACTTGGCCTCCCAAAGTGCTGGGTTTACAGACAGGAGCTACCATGCTCAGCCTGAAAAATTTTTAACAAGCTTAAACATTCACTGACCATGTAACACAATAATTCCTCTCTTAAATACCTTCTCAAAATAAATGAAAACATAATCAACATAAAGCCTGTACATGAATGTTCATAATAGCTTTATTATTAATAGCTAAAAGCTAGGAGAAAAATCCAAGTGCCATCATCTGCTGAATCCATAAACTAATTACAGAACAGTGTATTTATAAAATGGAATATCACTCAGTAATAAAAAGGAACTAACTGCCGTTGTATAAACCAACATGGATGAATTCAAAAGTGTTATGAAAGAAACCACACACAAAAGACTACAAAGAATTTAATTTCATTTATATGATATATTTTAAAAAGACAAAACTATAGTGTTAGAAAGAAGATCAGTGGTTTCCAGGAGGCAAGGGATGTCTGGAAGGGGACCCATGGCACAGAGGTGGGAGGGAACTTTTTGAGGTGAAGGAAATGTTCTATATTATGATTGTGATGGTGGCTACATGACTACATACATTCATCAAAACTCACTGAAGCATACACTTAAAATTGCTAAATTTTAATGTACATAAATAAAGTTGACCCCCCCCAAAATTATATTCCAATAAAGTTGACCCCAAGGGCATATGGTGTAATACATTCGTGTCAAAAGGAGAAAAAAGGAGGCATTCCAAATGTATGGACTTCTACACATATTTGCTGGAATGTGCATAAAATGTCTCAGGAAGCATACACATGAAAAGTTTAGAAAGGATAGCCTCAGAAAGTGGAAACAGGTGTCTGAGGGAATTGAGCTGGAGAGTGACTCTATCTTTTGCACTTTTCAAATTTTCAACCATGCAAATAATCAACCTATTCAAAGGGGATGAGATGTCAGTTGTGCTCCAAAATCTGCTACTATTCAATATGATTTGAGTCAAAATCCCTCTTCCATGTGAGAACATCTCTATCTTTGTTACTCACCATCTCCCCTTTCCCTTATTTAAAAAATCAGGGTTGCCATTTCCTGATCAAAACTCTAAGTGCCCATACCATAAGAGATAAGATAGACAAGTGGGGCCTCATCAAACTGGCAAGCTTCTGCAAAACAAAAGAAATCATCAAGACAGCAGGGAGACAGCCCACAGAATGGGAAAAAATATTTGCCAACTGTATATCTGACAAAGGTCTAATATCTAGGATCTATAAGGAACTCAAATACACCAAAAGGAAAACAAACAAACAGCCCCATTAAAAAGTGGGCAAAAGACATGAATAGACACTTCTCAAAAGAAGGTATACAGGTAGTCAATGGACACATCAAAAAGTACTCAGCCTCACTCATCATCAGAGAAATGCAAATCAAAACCACATTGAGATATCACCTAACCCCAGTAAGAATGGCCATCATTAATAAAACAACAACAAATGCTGGTGAGGATGCGGAGAGAAAGGAAAGTTTCTACACTGCTGGTGGGAATGCAAACTATTGCAACCTCTTTGGAAGACAGTGTGGTGATTTCTAAAAGAACTAGAAATTGACCTTCTATATGACCCAGCAATCCCCCTATTGGGAATATACCTGGAGGAACTCAAATCATTCTACAAAAAAAATACCTGCACAGGCATGTTTGTTGCAGCTCTATTCACAATAGCAAAAACGTGGAACCAACCATGCTGCCCATAGAAGCTGGACTGGATAAAAAAATGTGGTACATATACACAATGGAATATTATGCAGTCATAAAGAAGGACAAATATATGGACTTTGCAGCAACTTGGATGAATTTGGAGTTGATCATCCTCACTGATCTATCACAGAAACAAAGAACAGAGTACCATATGTTCTCACTCATAAGCAAACTTTGAACAATTATCATAATACTATAAGAAAGGGATTGCCAGGGAAGGGGAGGCAGGATTGGCAGTTGAGGGAAACTTCCAACGGAGGAAGGGGTACACCTCATCAACAAGGGTACCTGCATAATGAACATTTTTATACCTAACCCTGAATTGCACCCCACATCTTTAAAATAAAAAAATAAAATAAAATAAAGAAATTTAAAATATCAGGGTTGCCTGAATATATTCACTATATACTTCAGAGAGTATATCAGTGGTATAACTTTAAGATGTGAGAGAGAGGGTCCCCGTGCTAGGGAGACTACTTTACTGTGAGGGAGGATGAAACTTCCAGACACAGAAGGTTAGAAGCCAGTGGGGGCTCTGGGCTCATCTTATTCAACTGTTTCTTTTGACAAGTGAGAGATTTAAGGCCCAGAGAGTGCAAATTATTATTTTACAGCTAGTTGGATCAGATTCCAGATGGTGTGCTAGCTCCTAAGTCCAATTTCAGAGATAATACCAATAAAGTAGATGTCCTAGCACAGAGCATGGTTCAAAGTAGACTTTCGAGTAATATGAATTTCCCCTTCTCTTTTTTCTACCACTCTAGCTTCTTTCCAAGACTTGCCATCCATCCCACTCTGCCCCAAGACAAATGTCAAAAGATGCAGGGAAATAAGGGTCTTTGCTTTAACACTGACCAAATTTTCCAGAACACACCAAGAAGCTTTCCCTCCAAAAATGAACTGAACACTGAACAACCATTCCCAGAACCAGTTTGGTTTAATTTAACTGAACAAATATTTATGAGCAAGCCCTGACTATGGGCCAGACCCTGTGCTGGTTGTGGGGATACTCAGGTGAATAAGATGCCGCTGCAAAGTGCTTTCCTTGTGGAGCTTTCAGTCTTGTGAGCAACAAGGGAAGACACACTCTTAACCAGATGATTGTAATTGAGGTTACAGGTGCTAAGGTGAAGGTAAGTTTCCCTTTGGCCAGAACCGCCATCTTCCAGGAATTCCCCAAAATGACAAACACAAAGGGAACCAGGAGAGGCACCTGATACATGTTCTCTAGGACTTTAGAAAACATGGAGTTGTTTCTTTGGCCATCTACAGACGAATCTACAAGAAAGGTGTTATCTTAGACATCAAGAGAATGGGAACTGCTCAGAAAAGAATGTCCCACAAATGTTACCATGGCAAAACGGGAAGAGTCTACAATGTTACCCAGCTGTTGTTCACAAGCAAGTTAAGGGTCAGATTCCTGTCAAGACAATGATTGTGTGCACTGAGCGTATTAAGCACTCTGAGAGTCAGGATAGTTTCCTGAAATGTGTGAAGGGAAATGATCAGAAAAAGAAGGAAGCCAAGGAGAAAGGCACCAGGTTCAGCTGAAGCCCCAGGCTGCCCCACCCAGAGAAGCACACCAGGTGAGAACCAATGGAAGGGAGCCTGAGCTGCTGGAACATATTTCCTATGAATTCATGGCATAAATGGTGTGAAAAAATAAAAGTTCTCTAGACTGTAAAAATTTTTTAAAAATTAAAAAGAAGAGAGAGATGAAGGTGAGCACTGAGGGAGAATCACTCAGAACATCCTGGAGGTTCAGAGACAGCTTTCCAGGAAAAATGAGTCCAGAAAGATGAGGAGGGGGCCAGATGAAGCAGAGGGAAAAGGTGCTATAAGCAGAGAGATCAGCATGGTCAAAGCCAGGTGAAGCAGGACAGCATCTAATTTGGGGAGCTCAGAATTCCTGGGGCACAGTGAGTGACGCAGGGCATGGTGGGAGATGAAACCAGAGAGGCCTGTTTGGTGATTAGGGGAAGAACATGCAAAGGGTGAACTTAAACACTTTGGCAATAGACAAGGTCTATAGCAGGGGAGTTAAGTATACAATTTGCAATTGTATTCCAAGGAGAACAAAATTGCTTTATGAGATGGGGGAAGGCTACCTGAGGACCTCAGGGGTAACCATTCAGTTCACTTTGACCAACATTTACAGAGCCCCCTGCAAGAAACACAGTGTCCCACAGGACATGGTGCTACAGAGATAAGAGACATGATTTCTTCCTCAAGGAGCTGTCAGTCTGGTGTTACCCTTTAAAAACTGAACCAGACTGGGTTCAGTGGCTCAGCCTATATTCCCAGTACTTTGGAAGGCCAAGGCAAGTGGATTGCCTGAGTCTACAGGTTCAAGATCAGCCTGGGCAACTTAGCAAGACCTTGTCTCTACAATAAATACAAAATTAGCCGGGCATGGTAGTGTATGTCTGTAGTTCCGGTTACTTGGAAAGCTGAGGTGGAAGGATCACCGGAGCCCAGCATGTCGACACTGGGATGGCCGTGAGTATACCACTGCACTTCAGCCTGAGCGACAGAATGAAACTCCAACTCAAAAAAAAAAAAAAAGGGAGTCTAGAAAATGATCTCTCACCCATTAGTCTAACAATGTCTCCCCCTCAGTATTCTGATTGGCAGCCACATCCCAACCAGTTGATATTCTCTCCTCACAGAGTTGGCACTGCTCTCTTTCTCCTGTTCACTCTGTTTAGTTTGGCTTCTCTGTCTGTTGTCAGAACGGTGTTAGGTAAATCACAATGATGGAGAAACACAAAGGCAGGCCCAGAAACAAGGATGCATCAAATTAGCTTTGGCCATACTGCTTCTGCAAGCTGCCCCTTGCCATTTAACCCCAAACACTGTGTGAATCCTTAAGTCCTTTGAATCCAATGTCCCTTGAGGGCTCAACAAATCAAATGAAGCTGTCAGAATATTGGCTTTCTGTTCAGCTTCAGGATGATGCTAGGAATGTGCCAGGCATTCTCATGAATATCTGAAAATGAAAGAGATGAAGGTACAAGCAGTCCACTGAATGCTCATAGAACCCCTTGCATTTGGGGGGAAGTATGGATCCCAGGAGTAGCTGCCTATGTCCAGATGTTTCCACATCTCACTTCAACTCATTTTTCCTTCAGCAGATGTAATGAGTTGAAGAGTGGCCCTCCAAATTTATGTTCGCCTAGAAGTTGTCAATGTGACCTTATTTAGAAAAAAGGGTCTTTGTAGATATAATTAGGTGAAGGATTTTTTTTTTTTTTTTTTTAGTTGGGGTCTCACTCTGTTTCCCAGGCTAGAGTGCAGTGGCATGATCATAGCTCACCACAGCCTCGACCTCCTGGGCTCAGCATCCTGAGTAGCTAGGACTACAGGCATGCACCACCATGACTGACTAATATTTTGGCTGTTTTTTTTTTTTTTTGTAGAGATGAGGGCTCACCATGTTGCCCAGACTAGTCCCAAATTCCTGGCCTAGAGTGATCCTCCCTCCTTAGCCTCCCAAAGTGCAGGGATTACAGGTGTGAGCTACCACTCCTGGCCAGGTGAGATCATCCTGGATTAGGGTGGCCTCTAAACCCAATGGTAAGTCTTCATCAGAGAAGGGGAAGCAAATATAGAGACACAGAGAAAAGGACCATGTAATGAAGGAGGCAGAGATTGGAGTGATGTAGCCACAAGCCAAAGACTGCCAGGAGGCCCCAGAAGCTGGAAAATACAAGAAAGGCTTCTCCCACTAGAGCTTTTGGAGGCCATGTGGCCCTGCTAACACCTTAACTTTAGAGTCTGGTCTGCAGGACTGTCAGATAGTAAATTTCTGTTGTTTTAATTGTTACAACAGCAGTACACAGCTGATATAGGGGGCTTGTAGTCCCACTGTTACTATTGCTGAAGACCACTGGCCCAAGACTTCCTCCTCCTCCCACTGCCCTGGAGATCTCTGAGGGTAGCTTATCCCTCCCTCCTTCTTTCATTCAACCTTCTTTTAACTGTGTATGGACCAGGTATATGAAAATGGCTAAAAGATCCTCCTTCGAGAGTTAATAGCTGGAGTGGTATAAAGATATGAAGACCATAAACAAGTAATTATAACATTAAGTGTTAACGAGCTGAATTATATTCACCATCCCCTCCCCACCAGATTTACATGTTGAAGGTCTAACCCCTAATACCTCAGAATATTTGGAACCCGGGCCTTTAAAGCAGTATCTAAGTTAAAATGAGGTCATTGGGATTGGCCCTCATCCAGAATGACTGAGATTAGGATACAGACATGCAGGAGGAAAGATAATGTGAAGACAAAGAGAGACAATAGCCATCTACAAGTCAAAGAGAGATGCCTCAGAAGAGACCAACCCTGTCAACATCTTAATCTTGGAATTCTAGCCTCCAGAACTGTGAGAAAGTAAACTAATACAAAACTCTAGCAAACTAATACATTACAGTAAGAGCAATGAAGGACCCTAGAGGAGACCCAGCCCAGCCCTGCCTGGAGGGATTGTTTCTTGAAGACATGACTTCTGGGCTGTGTCTGAAAGGACAGTAGGTCATCCCCAGAAGAGAGAGCATTTAAAGGGGACTGCAGAGCAAGGGCCCAGAGTCATGGAATTATATGAAGTTTGCAGGGAAGTACAGGCAAGTGAATATTTTTCAAGACACAGAGTGAATGAGGAGTGGAGAGTGATGAGGTCTTGGCTGAAATGCTGATGAAACATAAGGGCCCTTCTAATGCATTCTCTCCACCCTGACTTTTTTCCTGGAGACAATGGGAAACACTGTATACCTAGAAGCAAGGGAGTAGTATGGTCTGATATGCTCTGTAGAAGCACATGTAGAACGTTCTGGTGGTTAGGTGGTGGCTTGTTGACCGGTGCCAAGATGACACCATCTGGTGGAGGCCAAGATGGAGAGGAGAGAACATGTTAGGAGGTGAAATTGATTGAACTCTTGGGAAGTAAAAGAGAAACAAAAATCTAGGTTACTTAAAAGTTTTGGTTTGTACAATTGTTGAAGCTGTTCACAAAGGTGGTAGGATTAGTTGTGGCTGAATTAAAATTGAGTTTGCAGTTTCTTGGGGAAAAAAATATCCAAAATTTTCTTTAGAAAGAGTATGCATCCTAATTTGCAGGTATTTATTTCAGAGTGTCACATCACTTTCATTTTCAGAACTAACATAATCCTTGCATGATGATTTGGGTAATATTTCTTTATGACTCTTTCATGAGGGTTTCTGCCCATGGTTTCTCAAGGTGCTGAAGGATCTGGAACAAGTGATGATTCCATAGGAAAGAGAAGGAGTTGGATCACCCCATAGCATATTCCACATCCTCTCACATGGGCATGGTAGGTATAAGTACCCAGGTGGGGAGAGCAAGATATATCACAGTGATCATTAACGTTTCTAAGGATTCATAGGCCCTCCTGAAATCATCTGCCACAAAAATGTTTCCATAGGGCTTTACGATGTTTCTGAGCCTCCTGGATCACATTAATGAACATCCAGCACCCCAGGTTAGGAAGGCCGTATAAAGGAAAGTGCCCTGGATGGCGATCCCAGATCCCAGCTTGCCAGTGATTTGCAGGTAGTTTTAGGAAAGCTGTTTAACTCCTTTAGTTTTTAACACAGTGCTAAGATTCTGTGACCTCTTTGATTAACGAAATTGATTTGCAAAGCAAACCATTCACAAGGCCACCTAAAAATGACTTTGAATGACTTTGGACCCTGATTGTGTTCCCAGCACTGTAATTAAGAAGAAATTATCCCAAGAATAGAAATCTTCGCTCAAACCTGCTCATTGTTCCATTTCTGCATGCTCCATTGGTCCTATGAAAGGACACTTGGGCACAGGAGACAATCTCAAACTTGTATCTTCTCATAAATGAGAATGCACTTCGATGTGTCCTTATTATTGACATTAAAGCAGGTTCTGTGTTGACTCTGAACATGCAACCTTTGAGTAATTCAGCCAGGTTATCCCAGACCCACACAAACACATTTTTACTGGAAACGATACTAAAATAACAATCAAAACCTTGTACTTCATATATCACTCTTTACTCCCCCTAAAATATAAAGTGCTCAATACACATTTGGATGATAAATAAATCAGCATCATACTGGCTCTACAGAAATTTGTCTATATGAAGCCAAGTATCTAAATATTTGGACATATCCAGGTGATCAGTTGAAAAAATACAGTCTTGATGCACGATGTACTTACACCCTAATGTTTGAACATCTTAGAAACAAAGCATGATAGATATCTGTCTAGTTCTGCTCTAGTCATTAGGTGGAAGTGCCTTTTAATTGGCTTATCTGTCATCCAGGTCATCTCTTTGCTTATGGTAGCCCCCTCAAAAATGTTCTGTTACTCTCAGTTGCCTTCAAGATAAGATCCACACCCCTTAGTTTGCTGTGCAAGGCGGCACTCAGTTCTCCAACTTCACCATCTACTGTACCTACATGGGCCCCGGCAAATGATCTCTCCTACACCTGTGAGAGTACTTGTGCATGCCGAGCTCACTGCCTGGGCCATCCTTTGAGCCACATCTCAACACTCCAAACTAGCTTCACTTCCCTCATTTCCTCAATGGGATTTTATAGTTTCTCACCTGCAATGGTCAATGTTTGTCTCCAAGGCAAATGGACTAAATGTGTTGTTTATGAAAATACCTAGGAAGACCTTAGGAAGTAAGGGGAACTGTTCATATCAGATCTTGACCCAAAAACTTGCTGCTGGCCTTCCTGGGGCAGGTGATGATGGCAGAAATGGAAGAAAAGCCCACAAATCAGTAAGAGTGTTTAAATTGCTCATCCTTTTCAATACAAAACTAACTATATATACACACAAATATATTGAATGTACTACTGTAAGTATGCACCATGCACATTATAAAATATATAAACGTTAACATTTACAAAGATTAAATAAAAAATAGAAATGTTACTTATTTTTATTTTAATATTAATATTCTAACAAATATTAATATTTTAATATACATTAAGTACCCCATTTTGAATACCATGATTTCTATAACCACATCAGACTCCTGTGCTATAGCAAAATAACAATTACTGACAATTTTGTGACACTTTCTACTATACTGAGCCAATTATAGTGCAATACTCCTTTAGAACAATGATTTTGGTCTATGAGTCTAAGAAACATCAACCAGGGTTGTTATACTGCTGGACTTCAGGAAGGCACCATTTACTTTTTCTGTGAATAGTGCCCCTTAAATTTGTTCAGCGTATAGCCTGTGCATCCCTGCTTGAGGGCCCCATAAGTGTCCTAATGAGAGACAAGCTCTGTAGACCATGACTGAAGATATTCCAAGGAACAGGTTTGATGTGAGCTGAGCATGGACAGGAGTTTGATCTCCTGAGGACTCTTCCAACCACACCCAAATCCAGAGATCATAATAAATGTTGGGCAGTCTCCTAGAGTGGGTAATAAGTGGTGCCCTGTGTACATACTGACAAAGAACTGGGCCATGCACCTTGGAATCAGAGACTGTAAAAGCTGGAAGAGATTGTACTTAAAAAATGAAGAAACTGCCGGACTCGGTGGCTCAGTTTGTAATCCCGCGCCTTTGGAAGGCTGAGGTGAGTGGATTGCCTGAGCCTGCGGGTTCGAGACCCGCCTGGGCAGCGAGACCTCATCTCTACAATAAATCAAAAAATCAGCCGGGTGTGGTAGCGCATGCCTGTAATTCCAGCTACTTGGAAGGCTGAGGTGGAAGGATCGCCGGAGCCCAGCAGGTCGAGGCTGCGGTGGCCGGAAGCAGCCACCGCACTCCAGTCTGGGAGACAGAGTGAGACTCCAACTCAAAAAAAAAAACTTGGGTCCAGGGATGTGTCACACCAAATAACTGCCAAAGTTGTGTTGGAGTTTCCTGACCAGTGTGCTCCTTCCACAATATTACACTACTCGTGTTAGAATGAGCCAACAGAATATTTATTGAACGTTTACTAACTACAAAGCACTGTGCTTAAAATATAGATAATGGCCGGGCTTGGTGGCTCAGCCTATAATCCCAGCACTTTGGGAGGCTGAGGCGAGTGGATTGCCAGAGCCCGAGGGTTCGAGACCAGCCCGGACAACTTGGCGAGACCTCATCTCTATAATAAATCAAAAATTAGCTGTGCGTGGTAGCTCGCGCCTATAGTTCCAGTTACTTGGAAAGCTGAGGCGGAAGGATTGCCAGAGCTCAGGAGGTCGAGGCTGCGGTGGTTGGGAGCGTGCCACTGCACTCCAGTCTGGGCGACAGAGTGAGACTCTAACTCAAAATAAATAAATAAATAAATAAAGTATAGATAGTTATTTCATGAATTGTTCAAATTCATCACAATAAATAATTTAGACTTCTACATATTGACATTTACTATATGTCAGAGACCTTACTAAGCAATTCACATACATGCCTTATTTAATTTTGTTTTTTAAGTCAGAGTCTCACTCTGTTGCCCAGGCTGGAGTACAATGGCACGCTCACGGCCACTGCGGCCTCAACCTGCTGGACTTAGGTTATCCTTCCACCTCAGCCTTCCAAGTAGCTGGAACTACACACATGCACCACCACACCAAACTGATTTTTTTATTTTTTATTGTAGAGACAAGGTCTCATTAGTTGCCCAGGTTGGCCTTGAACCCCTGGGCTCAGGCAATCTGCTCACCTTTGCCTCCCAAAATACTGGGATTATAGGCATGAGCTACCACACCCTGCTGTCTTATTTAATCTTCATAACAACCCTATGAGGAAGATGTTGTTATACTATCCATTTTACTAATGAGGAAATTGAGGCCGAGAGAAGCTAAACAATTAAGCAAAAATTAATTTGCTAAGCAGGTTTCAAACCCATGCAACCTGACTTCAAAACCTACTCTAAAACATAGCCTGCCTTCAATAATCAATGATATCAGTTATGTGCAGGACAAATATTATTCATTTTTTACCATTTTCCTTTGCAATAACCATTATCTGAATACCTTCTTCTCCTTTGCATTAAACAAAATACAAGAATGCTTTGCTCTTTTTCTCTCCCCATCCTTCCCTCTCTCCCTCCTCTCCTATCTTTCTCTCTTTTTCTCTTCCATACACCCACACAGACACAATTAGCAAATATCAGTTTTGTCAATTACACATTCCCTGAAATGGAAATGAAGTCTTAACTCACTCAGTAGCTCACTAAAACTTCTAGAGTCAGTCATGGCTCTTTTCCTTCTTTTCACCTGCATTAAATTCGTCAGCAGAACCTTTGGTCTTTCTCTTCAAAACAATCTGAATCCTACTTGGCACTGCCTCCATGGCTGTCACAGCCTCCACGGCTGCCCCAGCCTTGACTGCTGACACAGTCAACCCACCCTCCTCTCTTGCCTGAAGTTTGTCAGTTCTCCGAACTGTTCTTTCTGTTTCTGCTTCTACCCTTCCCAGCTACAGCCTGTTATCAAAAAAGGTGGCCAGGCTGTTCCTTCCAAACCCACCCAATGACTCCCCATGTCACTCAGAATACAAGCGACAGCTCCTCCAGTGGCCCATAAGGACCACTGTGGCCTGTACCCCCTCCCCATCTGGAATCTTATCTCCGACCACCCTGACTCCCTCGCTCACCCACTCCTACTGCATTGCCTTTCTGCTCCCCTCCTCACCATCTCTCTCCGTTTCCCAAATATGTTCACGTCCTAATTCCCAGAAGCTGTGAACGTTCCTTTTTGTGGAAAAAGGGACCTACAGATGTGATTAAACTAAGGGTCTTAAAATGGGAAGATTATTTTGGATTATCCTGGTGAATCCAATTTAATCCCAGTGTTCCTTACAAGAGGGATGCAGGGGAAGTCAAGAGTCAGAAGGCAACATGATCATGGAAACTGGAGAAGAGATGTGATACGGGTCATGAGTGAGCAATGAGGTCAGTTTCTAGAAGAGGGCAAAGGGAAAGAAGCAAAGCGAGTGCTCCCCTAGAGCCTCCAGAAGAAGCACAGTCCTGCTGACACTTTTATTTTAGCCCCTTGAGTCATTTCAGATTTCTGCCCTCCAGAACTGTAAGAGAAGATTTATGCCGCTTTAATCCACTAACTTTTTGGTAATTTGTGTTACAGCAGCAATAAGAAATTATCCTGCTTTATGTTTCTTGATAGCACTGTCACCACTAGCTTTATTTTGTATCTATTTTTTTAAATTGCCTATCAATTGTATTTCCCACTACACTGCAAAGTGCATGGGTATCAATTCTTTGTTTTCTTCATTTTGTCATAAACCCAGGGTCTGGTACAATATCTATCGAGTGAATAAATGAGTGATATATTTTAATTAAGTACTTGGGCCATGCCCTAAAATGATTGAGCCTCAATACAAAGCTGATTAAACAGATAGTTACAAATCTGTGTGACATTCTCAATGATGTGTCTGGAACGGGAGGAAACACCACAAAGGAGTGCAGGTGCAAATGCAGCCCAGGTGCTCTACACTAAAACAGTCCAGGAGACACCCAGGACTGCACAGCTGTGAGCCCTACTAGGAGGATAGTAAGCCACATTGCTCCGTTCAGTGCAGGACCAATACCCCTTCCACTGAGCTGGAAGGAAAAGGGGACCTGACAGATCACACTCAGACCCTCTGCCCCGTTCAAATGCAGCAGGTCCTGTTTCACCCAACTTTATAGACTCCACCTCCACAGTGGGGCTGGGCTGCGGGTGGGACTACATCTGCCACCCTTCTTACTGAATGCAGCTGGATAGCAGTAAGAAGGAATTCACACGTAGAAGCTGAGGTGGATGCTATGCTCCGGCCTCTTGGTGCACCTTATTACACTAAAATGATGTAAACTTTAAAAATTGATTAAATCTAATATTTGCTTTAGGCTGTTTGAAATAATTTAGGAATTACATGGTACTCCCAGAAGTTTTTCCTATTGCTGGTACCAGCTGAACATGCCTGCTATTTCTTTTTCCTGCTAGTTCTTTTTGGTTCAACACCAGGGATAGGCTAACGTCTAGTGCGATAAGCACCTTGCCAAATTTAAAATAATGCCTCGATGGGCCGATGATAATAGTGATGGTAGTGGTGATGATGACATCCCACCTTACCTATTGCATGAGTGCTTCCATCCTGAGAAAAAAATACATTTAGTTTTTCCTTTTTTTTTGAGTTGGAGTCTCACTCTGTTGCCCAGACTGGAGTGCAGTGGCCGCTCCCAGCCACCGCAGCCTCGACTTGCTGGGCTCCGGTGATCCTTCCACTTCAGCCTTCCAAGTAGCTGAGGAACTACAGGTGCGCACTGCCACACTCAGCTAATTTTTTGATTTATTGTAGAGATGAGGTCTCGCCAAGTTGCCCAGGGGGGTGTCGAACCTGCGGGCTCAGGCAATTCACTCACCTCGGCCTCCCAAGGCACGGGATTACAGGCTGAGTCACCGAGCCTGGCCTAGTTTTTACTTTTTAAAAAAATTTATTTTTACACAGTGTGATGCAGCAATGGTGTAGATATGGAGGCTGGAAAGTTGTTTGAATGCATCTGCTGGAACATCACCTCCTACATGGAACCATCTTCCATACCCACCTTGGTACTCCCTTCTCAAACACCCACAGCACTCACTCATGCCTCCATTTCATCTCTTACTACAGTCCATTACAATTCATTGAGTGCAAGTCTGCCTCTAACATGGTATTGCTGATTTCTTAAGAGCAGGGCCCACATCTTACATAGTCCTTTCCCCACTAAATGCTCAGCATGGTATCAATCAAGGTGTGTCAGGTACATACATGTGAACCAAGCACTGTTCTAGATGCTTTTTGGAAGGCTCTTGTAGTAGAGTGAGAGAGACACAATTTACACACTAAACAATTAGAGAAAAAAACAAAGTAGAAGATCATTAAATTTTAAATTAATAAAGTATATTTCATTAGGAGTGTTATTGGAAACCAGCAAAGAGAGAAATAAATGTGGACTGGAATTTTTACAGGTTCATAGAATAATAATTTTTATTAGCATGAAGCAGCAGTGTTTACTAATATGTCATCTTCAGATTTTTAAAAAATTCATGCAAATATTAATATTGTGAGGAGGATGGGCCTGCCATATTGATTAATAAAGATGATCTGTTTAGCTCTGAAACATTGTCGTTTTGATCATATTCACAAACATAATCTTTATTACATTATCAGTATAGTACAAAGATCACCAAAGTTCTGTTTAAATACCACAGGCATTAAACATTAACACTGACAGTTAGCATCTTACTACGACTGAAGCCGCTTGACTTCATCAGAATTTTAGTTATCTTGGTGCCAAAAGGGCAAGCTCAGTGACAGAAGTAACATTTATTGACCACCTATCTGGTATTTCTATGACTTTAGAAACTAAGAAGGAAAATCCAACACCCGACTGCAGATTTAACTTTCTCTCACAAACTTAGTTTTCATTTGTAAACATGTTGAAGAAGAAAATTTTAACAGATAGAAAAATATACTTAACGTCTGTCACCAAGGTAAAGATTTGAGCAGCAATCCTGCTTACTCGTGAATTATTTAAAAGTGCTTCACCCATAGTATGTAAAAGTCAATGATTAAACATACACTTTTGATGCATTTTTCCAATTCTTGTAATTTTGAGAAGACCTGGGCACACTTTGAAATGACCTGTTTAATCAGTCCTACCCATGCATATATGTTCACATCCAAGGATCATGACATCATGCATGTTTCCCTGGTCACTCAGAGCAAAAGAAAACACGAATGACACCATCTGCCTGTGCAGGCTGTGCCTGTCAGAGGCAGCCCTTACCTTCACAAAGAGGCTAACCTCAGGGCTCATGGAAACTGCTTTTTCTTCTCCCAAGTCGTTAGCATCAGAATAGCAGGTGGGGGGATCACTGCTCATGGAAAAAGCCTTGCTGTGCTGGATGGTGAAGCCTGAAGGAGAAGGCAAGTTTTCCCTCATCATGCTTCCGCTCTCCTCAGGCTCCTCTGGGCAGAGCTCTTTATCCTGGCATGGTGAACACAATTCTTCCATTGAGATGTTCTTATTCTCCTCGGGCTCATCTGGTTGAGCATCCTGGGCCTCAGTGTACACCTCATCTGGCAGGAGGTAGCTTCCTGTTTCTGACGGGGAAGAGACCAAGCTGCTCTCTTCACGGCCCATGGTATAGACAGACACAAAATCATACTCCTGGGTTTCCAGCGTGGTGTCATACAAATTGTTTTCTGGCCTTAAGTCTTCATGGATGGCATCATAATGGGGACTTTCATTTTCTTCTGGCTGGTCTGGAACCTCATACATCTCGTCTTTTTGGATTACATCATAGACAGTGCTATAGTCTTCGTCATTCATGCTGATAGATCCTTTTTTATTTGCAGGCAGATCTGAGCAGGTCTGAAGTGAGTAGAGAGACAAAAGATGTTACACTGCGTTGCAGAGGAATCAACAGACTTTTGAAAGGTAGCAACTAGCAACAGCTATCAATGACAGGTCTCTAACAATCATTTACCGGAGACTTCAATAAGCAAACCACAAGTCCATTGGATAGAAGACAAAGCTCACACACTCAGTTAACTCCTTCACTCCTAAAGATATTTTCGATAGGGTCTGGGGATTTCCTCATTGCCATTAACTTCAAAGTTCTTTGAATAAACCAGAGGTTGAGTTGAATGATCATCCCCACATAGACTGAAATTCTGAATATTTAGCCATTTGTCACTACCAGAGCCCCCTCCTCCAAATGCCTCCAAATGTTGACAATCTTCAAGAGCCCCTTCAATTCAGTGGAGAACTATTAATAGAATTCTTCACAGTGGTGACCCATCTATTCACAGCCCAACGTATCACAAAGAACAATTCTTTGCATAATGTTACCCTGTGATAATAAATGATATGTGTCCCAGTGAGGGAACGAATTCTATATACATTTCTTATCTGGAATAACCATGAGGTGATTAAATGGCAGAAGGAAAAGAAGATAACTACACTGGCCTATGGACACATCAGAACAGACCACTCAAAATAAAGGGCTCGAAGACTTATGGATTTAATTTTTATTTTTCCCCCTTAAGTCATGGGATCATCCCTGTCAACAAACACCCACCAAAATCCTATTATGTACAGGATACTGACCTGAGCACAACGAAAGAGTTAGAAGATGCATTCTCTGTCTTCAAGGGTCTTTTAAATACAGATGGAGAAACAGAGAAACCAAAACCCTACTAGACACAGAACAAACTATTTAAGGTTTTCTTAGTGCAGTTGGCCAGGTCTGGATAAGCAGAGAAGAGCTATATGTACAAGGTTGCCCAGACATCATCTACATATGGTGCAGACACGTGTGTTCTTTGTTTTGTTTTGTTTTCTTTTTTTTTTTTTTTTTTTGAGTTGGAGTCTCACTCTGTCACCCAGACTGGAGTTCAGTGGCCGCTTCCGGCTACTGCAGCCTTGACCTCTGGGCTCCAGCCATCCTTCGTCCTCAGCCTTCCAAGTAGCTGGAACTACAGGCATGCACTACCACGCCCAGCTAATTTTTTGATTTATTGTAGAGATGAGGTCTCGCCAAGTTGCCCAGGCGGGTCTCGAACCCATGGGCTCAGGCAATCTGCTCACCTCAACCTCCCGAAGCGCGGGATTACAGGCTGAGCCACCGAGCCTGGCTGTTCTTTGTTTTCTAATCTCATACTCTATCCTGCTAATTTCTGCTTCCCTTCACCACACCACATACATCTTTCTCTTTGCAGTGACAACCTAGCTGGTTGTAAAGGAACTTTAATGTGTAGAAATAATGTAAAAACTGAGAAAAAAATGCAACTCTAGTTAATAGGCTACAGATAATTTGATGGGTCTCTTATTGGTAAAACTTAATTGTGTTTTAGGCTCCAATATTGTATCCAGAAATCTCCTGCAGGGAACTGGAGCAGTATTTCTAGAATTTTAGTTTAAAGAATAGGTAAGGAGAAAGAGGCCAGAGATAGAACTGAAAGGCTATTGACACTGATCCTTTATCTCTCTTTTTTTTTTTTTTTGAGTTGGAGTCTCTTTCTGTCACCCAGACTGGAGTGCAGTGGCCGCTCCCGGCCACCGCAGCCTCGACCTGCTGGGCTCCGGCGATTCTTCTGCCTCAGCCTTCCAAGTAGCTGGAACTACAGGCATGCACTACCACGCCCAGCTAATTTTTTGATTTATTGTAGAGATGAAGTCTCACCAAGTTGCCCAGGCGGGTCTCGAACCCGCGGGCTCAGGCAATTCACTCACCTCAGTCTCCCAAGGTGTGAGATTACAGGCTGAGCCACCGAGCCCAGCTTGATCCTTTCTCTTATTGAAAAGGGACTTTGGCTGAATGCAGTGGCTCCCGCAATCCCAGCAATTTAAAGGACAGAGGCTGACAGATTACTTGAACCCAGGAGTTCGAGGCAAGTTAGGCTAACAGAGCAAGACCCAGTCTCTACAAAAAGTCAGAAAATTAGCCAGGCATGGTGATGTGCGCTTGCTGTCCCAGCTACTCCGGAGGCTGAGGCGGAAGGATTGCCTGAGCCCAGGAGGTTGAGCCTGCGGTGAGCTGTGATTGTGCCACTGCACTCCAGCCTGGGTGACAGAATGGGACCCTGACTCAAAGAAAAAAGAAAAGAAAAGAGACATTCAATGGGTCCAAATACATTTTGATAGATCCCATAATCAGGCATATATAACTGAATGGAGCGCCAGTCAAATCCTCCGCATAGTTTTAGAGTTGGAGAAAACATAAGAGCTCATTTAGTCTAACATTTTATTTTACACTAAAAAAAAAAAAAAGAAAAAAGGCCGGGTGCAGTGGCTCACACCTATAATCCCAGCACCTTGGGAGGCTGAAGTGAGAGGATTGCCTGAGCCTACAGGTTCGAGACCAGCCTGGGCAACTTGGCGAGAACTCATCTCTGCAATAAACTGTGAAATTAGCCGGGCATGGTGGTGCTTGCCTGTAGTTCCAGATACTTGAAAGACTGAAGTGGAAGGACAGCCTGAGCTCAGTAAGGTCGAGGCTGTGGTGGCCGTGAGCATGCCGCTGTACTTCGGCTTGGGTGACAGAGTGAAACTCCAACTCCAACTCCAAAAAAAAAAAAAATTTCTGGCAGTAGTGGGAAACTGCCAGGGGAAGGGGCACACCTTATCAACAAGGCTACCTGCATAATGAACATTTGTATACCTAACCCTGAATTGTACCCCACATCTTTAAAATAAAAAAATTAATTAATAAATAAAAATTAGAAAAATAAAATAAAAAAATCCTGTACCTGGAAAGGGGACGTGTATGGTCCAAGTTCACACGACAGATTAATGACAGAGCTGACTTCAACTGTGGTTTCTGAACCTCCAGCTTGGTATCTTTCTGCTACTAACTCCTTTTCTTAACTCAGTGTTTTCAACCTTTTTTTTTTTTTTTCATGGTTATACTCTATTTCCCTACCCCCAAAGAAGCTTTTTAAGATAATTTTCCCACAACTAAAATGCCACAGATATGCTGCATATCTCTTTGCATATTTTGTGTACATCTGCATCTATGCATTATACATTTTTTAATATCCATTTAAAAAGAGTACTTTTTTTTTGCTTTCCAAGAACTAATATTCAGCCCTTTGGGCATGATATTTCTCTTTTTTTTTTTTGAGTTGGAGTCTCACTCTGTCGCCCAGGGTGGAGTGCAGTGGTACGCTCACAGCCATCCCAGTGTCAACCTGCTGGGCTTCAGTGATCCTTTTGCCTCAGTCTTCCAAATAGCCAAAATTACAGGCGTGTGCTACCATGCCCAGCTGATTTTTAAAATTTATTGTAGAGACGAGGTCTTGCCAAGTTGCCCGGGCTGGTCTCAAACCTGCGGGCTCAGGTAATCCACTCATCTCGGCCACCCAAAGTACTGGGATTACAGGCTGAGCCACCAAGCCCAGACAATATTTCTGCTTTTGACAATGCATACTTAATCTACTAAAACACTTATAGCATGTAGCTGCACTGGGTTATGTACCATTCTGCCTTGTTACCAAAGAATAAAAGTAATATCATGTATATATGTAAACAGCCTGTCACCAGATTCTCACAACAATGACCTCATGAGGCAGGCTGAGGCTGGTAAAGCCCAGGATCACGTCAACATTTCATAAATTAGGTCCCCCTGCTATCCCATCTTTGAACACATCTGCCATGATTTACAGTTACAGATTGTAATATGAAACAAGTCCAAAACAGGAGAGAAGTGAAAGGAATCCCAGGACTGCTGCTAGAGGGCAGCCAGTCCTGATGGAAGGAGGAACAGCACTTTGGAGAGTTTTCTTCATAAAGATGAACCAGACAGCCCGGCTCGGTAGCTCAGCCTCAAAAAAAAAAAAAAAAGATGAACCAGACAGAATATTGAGAGGATTGGAAGGAAATTCAGACAAGTGGCAGATCTGTAGCAGAATTCATGAAAAGCACTCAGGGATACGATGTTGCCTTTATGTATGGATTTCAACAACTCCTTAACATGATTTTTTGGGACACTGTAGACCTCAGTGGTCATGAATTTCCAAACAGAAGTAGAATCTCTGAATTGCTTAATCTTTAAAGTATGGGAATGGCTCAGTTCCCAGAGAAAACAAGCAGGGCCGGAGTCCCTCCGACGGCAGGAGCAGGCTGCAAGCATTGTTCCTACAGAGTCACCCTTCATACAGTGTTCTTATCAGTGGTTTGCAGATGATGAGGAAGGGAAAATAAGATGTCCAAAGGGGCTGTTTGAAAAGGGCTTTGAGTCTCTTCAATGCTACTAGGTGGAGGGGATCAGGATATGAGAGGCCTAGCACTTCCTGTAGAAGAGCTCAATTTGACTTTCACTAGGAATATGCACTTGAGTTTGTCCGTTCATTGCAGCCAACCTGAAAAGCATCGAATCATAGACTCCTAGAACAGGAAGTTCCACCCTTGTAGCCATACCCTACGAGTTCTGGGAGGATTGGTTGGGCCTTGCGACATTTGGTGAACCCATGACTTAGACGCTGACCCTCTGATCAAAAGTAGCTACGTCAGCACAGATGGTTGACCTCAGAAGAGCAAGAAAACAGTTCCAGAGGAAAGAAAAACTAGTTATTTTAAGAAGGGCAAGTTTATCTCCACTTGCTCTTCTGCCTTCTTCTCCCCATTTCTTTCCTCACTGCTTTTTTACCTCTCAGAAACTGCTCACTCTCAACAAGATTATGGGCCTAACGGCTTACCCTCTTAATAATATTTTAGTTTCAAAGAATGCAAAGTCTGAATGAATGGCTAACAGCAAAAACTCATTTCCACTCTTCTATTTCTCACTTCCTATTTTCTCTACTAATTCCCACTTGTCATATATGCAAAATGGGAATAATGGTGGATGTTATTAAAGGATTTACTTTAAAAATGTAGGTAACAAGTTTATTGTAGTGCCTTTAATACTACTGTTATTAAAATTCATCCCTTAAAATAACAATATGAATTCTGTTGTGTTTTCTGGAGGTATAAGCAAATATTCTGGATCCACCTAAAGATATGAGTTCTGAGAATCTAAAGGTTATAAAAAGGCTGTAAGATATATTCTGTGACTTCAAGAGTTTAACATCTGGAAGCCAAGCGCAGTGGCTCATGCCTGTAATCCCAGCACTTTGGAAGGCAGAGGTGAGAGGATTGCCTGATCGCAGGGGTTCAAGACCAGCCTAAGCAACATGATGAGACCTCTACAATAAATAAAAAAAAATTAGCCAGGCACGGTCGTACACACCTGTAGTCCCAGCTACTTCAAAGGCTGAGGTGGAAGGATCTACTGAACTCAGCAGGTCGAGTCTGAGGTAGCCATGAGCTTGCCACTACACTACAGCCTGAGTGACAGAGTGAGACTCCGACTCAAAAAAAAAAAAAAAAAAAGCTTAAAATCTGGTTGAGTGTAAGATATACTGCTCCAGCAAGAAAAATTAATTGATGATGTGAGACATTGTGTTTAGTGGCAGATAAGTGGAACTGTGGATTTCTAAAGCGGAAGAGGGTACCCTAGGCTGGGAGTGAGGAGCAGGGAAAGGGATTATCGTAAGTGGTAGATGAGTGGACAAGCGTAGTGGAAGAGGGAGGTTAGGGTACAAAAGATGAGACAGAGTTGAGAGGTCTCAATGATAGAGAGTTAACCAGATTGGGACAGAGTGTGAATTGTAGGAAAAATAGAGAGGATGACGGTACTGGGCTAAACTCTGGGGGGCCTTGGATGCCAGGAATCTGAATTTTATGCTTATAGGACTATATTGAAAATGAGCAGAGCCAGGCTTGGTGGCTCAGCCTGTAATCCCGCGCCTTTGGGAGGCTGAGGTGAGTGGATTGCCTGAGCCCGCAGGTTCGAGACCCGCCTGGGCAACTTGGAGAGACCTCATCTCTACAATAAATCAAAAAATCAGCCGGGCGTGGTAGCGCTCGCCTGTAGTTCCGGCTACTCGGAAGGCTGAGGCGGAAGGATCGCCGGAGCCCAGCAGGTCGAGGCTGCGGTGGCCGGGAGCAGCCACTGCACTCCAGTCTGGGTGACAGAGTGAGACTCCAACTCAAAAAAAAAAAGAAAAGAAAATGAGCAGACACATAACACAGAAGGCAGTTCAATTCCACAACCATTAAATTCAGCGGGATTCAAGATGGGGTCAATGTGCAGAGATAACCACTTCTGGTAGCTGGTGTTGCTTATGGGCGCCACCTGGCCTCCTGGCACCTCCCAGCCTGATGTCCCACGTTTTGATGTGGGCGCAGGGAGGGAATGTGTATAAGCCTTCTGAGAACTTCAGGCAGTTCTACTGCATCACTTCAGTCGTCTGTGAACATGTCCCTCTCCCACCTCCCTCTCTTGGCACTCTCTCCTCCGCAGACCTCCAGCAAATGCCATTCCCAGCCAGTCATTGCGTGGCCTTTGTTTTCATAACCTTCATCATGCAAGCTTCTGAATTTCATTCTTCATGATTCTGAATCTGCCATTGCACTTCACCTTGGATATCTCTTCATAATTGCTTACTTGCGTATGACTCCCAGACCTTACCATAGTTTCTTGGCACTCGACATGAACATAGTCAGCCATATCTCAACTCGTCATTGCATCGGCCAGTCCACTTCAGAGTTGTCTGTTTTAGATCACACAATCTGGAAGAAGTCCTGGAGGAGCCCAGGTAAACGTCATTCATGATGTTTTAGCACTCAGCGGAAAGAAAATAAGAAAAGGGGGAACGTTAAATATTAGGAGGATGAGACAGGTGGGATCCTATTCACTCAAAAAATTGAGCAGGTTTATTTAAAGAAATTTAATGAAGAAAGTGAGCACCAAAGCAACATAATTTCTAAGCAGAATGAACAGTGTGCCCTCAAGCCCTGAGGCAGGACGTCTTCTGCTTCATCCTCTTCCTCACCTACCACTCTGCCCTGGTGCCTTGTCATCTTACCTAGGCTGGGAATACACACCCCACCCCAGGGCCCCATTCTCGGGAATAGTCTCCACCTGTCTGCATCCTTTCTTGTTTGGGTGGGTCTAGTTTCCTCCCTTCCCTTCCTCCCTCTGCAGTCTCCATCATAACCAAAGCCTCCTTGTCCGACCCCCTTAGTAGCTCTGTGCCATTTCTCTAGAACCTCCAGCATACAAAAGAGACAACTCAAAGCAGATGAACCTGCAAAACTGAGGTGCCCAGAGAGCCAGCTTCAAAGAGGGAAAGGGATAGGTGGGTACCCTGGAGCCAGGCTGCTGCAAAGATAAAGCTACACTGACTGGAAGGAACTGGTGTTCATACTAAGTTTACTTAATAACTATGGAGAATAACTGAGCTGAGTACGTTTCATCACTATCATTCTGTTGTCTCAAAGGAATGAGCTTTCTGCCGTGGCCAATTTAAGTCCACTGAGTTCTTTCACTCCAGGTTCTCTTTTCATTACATTTCTGCATCTTTGGGAGTTTTATTCGTGATTTGAAGAGTTTCAGGGTTTTACTATTTGGGAATTTTTTTCTCCGAAGACATCTGGGAAATTTGTTTCTACATTATAAAACCAGAGCATTCTCTCTCTCTCTCTCTCCCACACATACATACACCTCTCTCTCTGTCTGTCTCCCCCACTCTGTATAGCATGTACTTCTCTATGTAATATATCATGCAAATTGTTACCCTGAATCATCCAAGAAAGACAAAGTGCCAAAGAATTTGGAAATATCAATTTACCTGTATAGCTCCACTGCGTTAGGGACACATGCCCTAAATAAGCTGTCTTTTCATGCTTGGGTTTTACAGTACTTCACAAGAAACACACTTAGCTTGAAATATGCACCCGGCTGACATTTTGAGTTTCTTGGGCTCTTGCTGTGGAATCAAAGATGTATGTATCTTTATATTAAGAAGATTTTTTTTATTATAAAGATACTTTATGCTCATTATAGAAAAAATATAAGAAAACTCATTTGTAATTCCATTACCCAAAGGTAATTATGCTAACATTTCTTTATTCCTTTTCTATCCATAAGTATCTATATTTTTAAATTGAAATTATGAACATCTTCATATTCTGCTTTTTAAAAAAGCCAAACAACATATAATGTGTATATGTATATAAAATTTAAGCATATTTATACAGGACCCACAAATGGTTTTCAAATGGTAAACACAACTATTAGCTGATCTAATGTGAAAAGTTAGAAGACTCAGAGATATTTTTCTTTGCAATTGAGCCAAATGACTTTTTAAAAGGCAAAGGATTTTGTTTAAATAAGTATTTGGTCCAACAAATCAGGCAATAACTAGGAAACTTCCATTGTTCTTGGCTTTATGCACTTCCTAGGTTGTGACATTTGACTCTACAGAGTACAAATGGTAATTACTCTCACAGCAGGGAAGGGCACACTTCATGTTCCAATGGTGCCTTAAAATTTTGTATGATTTCCCTTTAACTTTTCCCATTAATAGATATTATCCTCAGTTGGTCTACACATATTTAAATCCTACACATATTAAAATGGTTTACATTTGGGTGGGGAGTGGGCAGACTTGGGGGACAAAGAAGACAAATTATAGAATTATGGGATTAAAAAAACCTTGAGGTTTACTGGTTTAACAAAAATCACAAAGATGAAAGGAGAATCAACTGCTTATTGTTTCAGCAATATGCAGCATGGGGTAGATGAAACATTGGTGCCAAACAGATCTGAATGCAAACGCTGCCACCGCTGCTTTCTTACCTGGGTTATTTGGGTCTCAATCTTCTAAACTTTCCTAGCCTTGGCTTCCTTATTTTTAAACATTGAGACAACATCTTCCTCAAAGCATTGGTGAAAAGGTTAAATGGAAAACTGTGAAACCTCAGAGTCTGGAAAATTATACACGTGTGTTCAGTGAGAGTTTCCAGCCCTTCTCCGGCAACTAAGTTACATTCGTTTATGAGTTTAGAATGAAGAAATTCTGGAGGGGAAAAAATGACATATAAGAAATTTGAGTAATCCCAACAAGTTAGCATATTAATGGAACTTAGTTCTACTTTGTATTGCATTTATTATTATGCATTTGGGAGCTATTTTCTTTCAATAACCTTGATACCTACTCTAAATCATGATGATTACATTTCGCATCTTGCAGTAAATGTAACCTCCCAAAGACATTTACAGGTAGCATTTTTTACGATTTGAACAAGGAATGCAGTAAGGCAGGCTGCATTCATGTTTTTATAACACTAAGGTTAGGGCCAGGTCCCCTAGCAACTGACACTGAGTAATACAATAAAAGGAACATTTTTATATCAGAGGCTGACTCTTATAATATACAAGAAAAGATCAAGTTCAAAATCACCTCCAGGATTTGAAAACTCTGTGTTTTCTGCATTTATGATCCACCAGGGGGCACTGTCGCCTGCTCGCTGCACTGACCGCAGCTCTTCCTTCCGAGCTGTTTCCTTAGGTCTAGGTGAGAACTAAGTAAAAGTTGCTGTTCACAGATTCGTCAGCCTCATGACTTTTTTTTCCATTATTTATTTTCTCAGTTGTTTAGCTTTGATAACAAGATGCCTAAAGGTTTAAACATATGTTAAAAATAACTTATCTATGGGTCTCATTAGCTTAGAACTCAACTCCCCTTCTTATATTTTACAGTTCATTTCACAACTCACATTTAATTTATTGTTTAGATTAACAAGTAAAAATTATATATATTTATGTGCACAACACGATGCCTTGATACATGTATACACTGTGGAATGATCAAATCAAGCCACTTAACATATGCATCACCCTTACTTACTTTGAGCGTGCGGTGAGAACACTTAAAAATCTGTTCTTTTAACCATTTACAAACACCCAATGTGTTAAATTAAGTTTATCCTAAACCTACCTCCTTACATATTTTAAGTTTGGCCTAAAGTTTTCTCAGTACACAGTGAACCGTGACCTCACTGGATGTGTAAACAGACTAGCCTACTCTTGTGCCCATCTCGGCGCTTTAGCCAATCAAAGGCGGCCTGTGGTTCAAGTTCAAATAAGGCAAGTGGCAGTTGTAACCAGTCCGGCTGCTTCTGTTCCTCACTTCTGTTTTCTGTAGGGCACATTCCTTTTTCTGCCCAGAAATCCCCTTCAACCAGGCAGTAGTGCCATGTTGCTCTGAACCTATTCTGATTTAAGGGGTTGCCAGATCACTCTTTGTTGGGTTAAGATCTGTTTAATTTAATTTGTCTAAGGTTTTTCTCTTTTTTTTGAGTTGGAGTCTCACTCTGTCACCCAGACTGGAGTGCAGTGGCCGCTCCCGGCCACCGCAGCCTCGACCTGCTGGGCTCCGGCGATCCTTCCACCTCAGCCTTCCGAGTAGCTGGAATTACAGGCACGCGCTACCATGCCCAACTAATTTTTTGATTTATTGTAGAGATGAGGTCTCGCTGCCCAGGCAGGTCTCGAACCCACGGGCTCAGGCAATCCACTCACCTCAGCATCCCAAAGCGCGGGATTACAGGCTGAGCTACCGAGCCGGGCCTAGGTTTTTCTTTTAACAGATATATTAAACCGGGCTCGGTGGTTCAGCCTGTAATCCTGTGCCTTTGGGAGGTTGAGGTGAGTGAATTGCCTGAGTCCGCGGGTTCGAGATCTGCATGGGCAACTTGGCGAGACCTCATCTCTACAATAAATCAAAAATCAGCCGGGGGTGGTAGGGGCATGCCTGTAATTCTAGCTACCCGGAAGGCTGAAGCGGAAGGATCGCTGGAGCCCAGCAGGTCGAGGCTGCGGTGGCCAGGAGCGGCCACTGCACTCCAGTCTGGGCGACAGAGTGAGACTCCAACTCAAAAACAAAACAAAACAAAATCAGATGCATTGATTGTAGGTCCCATGATGTAGGCCCCTGGATCTCTTGAATTTATCCCTTCCATGTCACTGAAATTTTCTGTCCTTTGACCAACATCTCCCCACTCCCCTCAACGCCCAGCCTCTGGTAACCACCATTTTACTCTCAGTTTCTATAAATTTGACTTTTTTACACTCCACATATAATTGAGGTCGTGTGGTAGTATTTGTCTTTCTGTACCTGGCTTATTTCACTTAACATAATATCCTTTATTTTCATATCCTCCCTTTTAAGGATAAATTGAATTGCGTTGTTTCTATAGATAGCACACTCTCTTTATTCAGCACATTCAAACAAAACCAAACATGCAGTGGCATCTCTCTAAATTCCAGATTGTCCGCACCAAAATCAAAATAGTTCCCTTTTGTGTACGTGTATGCATATTTGTATATATACACAAAAGATATATTTGTACTCGATTTTCCTATCAGTATTTTTGGTACCTTTGGTGTTCTAAATATATCTTGTTGCTCTCAGTGTCTTTAATATTGCAAAGGAAAATCTGTTCCGCCATTGCTAATAATCACAACACATTGTTTCTGTCCTATTAGTTTCAGGTCCTGAGGTCTTAACTAAATACTAAGAAGTCTCCTTGAAGAAATGAACATAAGTATCCATCTACATGTACAATAGACAAGATTAGGGATCTTGAAGTTATTGTACTTTCTCTCTTACTTGGTCTATCACCCTAATCCAAAACTGCTCTTTCTCCTCTACCCTCCTCCCCAATCTAATTCCTGCCTTATGCCAAGTTAAACTTCCTCCAGTGTAGCTAAAAATACATGTCTTCTTTCTCATCTATCCCTAATAACCCAGGTAAGCAACGCCTTCCCCACGAAGCCTTCTCTAATGTCTCCATCTCCTTTCAGACTTTGTTTTTGTGTTGTTGGGGCAGGCATCAGATTCTGTTATAATAACTTCACTTACTTATATCAGGTCCCTCCTTAAGCTTTCTAACATGGCCCATTTTTTTTTTTACAGGAATAACCACATCTTATTTACCATAATATCTCCCAATACAAAGTTTCTTAAACTTGAATGTCCGTACAAATGATCTGAGGATCTTGTTAAAATGTAAGTCTGACTCAGCAGGATGGGGGTGGGACCTGTAACTCTGCATTTCTCGCCAGCTCCCAGAGGAAACTAACACTACTGAGTCGTGGAGCACACTCTGAGTAGGCAGTCCCTAGTACATCTTGCAAAATATTGTATACATGGCAGGCATTAACTCACATGGAATAGAAGAGTAAAAACTAAAAATCAAAATGCAAATTAGAACTAAAATAATATACGGCTAAATTTAAAAGACTGACAACAGCAAACGCTGGGAAGAATGCTTGAGTGCCCAGGTTCTCATAAGCTGTTGATGAGATTGTAAGATAATACAATCACTTTGGGAAAAGACCTGACAGGTTTTGTTTTGTTTTTTAAAAATGATATATGTTTACCCTGTGATCTAGCAGTTCCTCTCCTAGATATTTCCCAAAGAGAAATGAAAACACATGTCCACAAAAAGACCCATATGAGAATGTTCATAACATCTTTCTTCAGAGTAGCCCCAAAGTGAAAATAAACCAAGTGTCCATTAGCTGGTAAAGGGATAACTAATTCACAGCATTTCCATACCATGTAATGCTGGCTGCTACTTCTAAATATATCATGGAATAGTGACTCAGGTGCTCTTATGCAGTTGCAGTCACCTAGGGTAGGGCTGCAGTCATCTGAAGGTTTCACTGGGGTTGCAGAAGCTACTTCCAAGATGACTTACAGGGCTATTGACAGAAGACCTCAGGTCCTTTCCATATAATCCTCTCTACATAGGTGCCTGAGTGTCCTTATGACATGGCTACTGACTTCTATCACATGAGTGATTAAAGAGAGAGAACTGATGTGGCCTAGCCTGGCTGCAAGTTGCTTCCAGTCCTGCCTTGAAGCTTTCTTGGTTGATGGTAGACTAAAGGGTCCTAATGAAAAGGTAAGAAATGCTGATACACAATGTGGGTGAATCTCAAATGCATTGTTGAGTGAAACTAGACAGAAAAGAGTACTTACCACATGATTTAGTCCTTTTATAAAAAGCTATTTAAGGTAGGCTGAGTTCGGCCTGTAATCCCAACACTTTGGGAGGCCAAGGTGAGTGGGATGAATGAGCCCGCAAGTTGGAGACCAGCCTGGGCAAGTTGGTAAGACTTCATCTCTACAATAAATAATAAATTAGCCAGACGTGGTAGCACATGCCAGTAGCTCCGGCTACGTGGAAGGCTGAGATGAAGGATCGCCCGGGCCTAGAAAGTCAATGCTGGGGTGGCTGTGAGTGTGCCATTGCACTCCAGCCTGGGTGACAGAGTGAGACTCCAACTCAAAAAAAAAAAAAAGCAAGACTAGTGCCTGCCTGAGGACTGGAATAGGCAGATTGTTTGGAAGGGCCATGAGGGAACTTTCTTGGGAAAGGAATATTCTATATTTTGAGGGGACTTTGGGTTATAAAGGTCTATACCTTTGTCAAAATTCAAAGCATGGTACTCTTACGAGTTGTACTTTGCATTTTTTGTAAATTTTATTTTAAAAGAAAAGGAATCCTAAACAAATTCTGAACTATTGTTAATTATATGTTGCTGAAATGTTTGAAGGTGAAGAAGACTGATGTCTGCAGCTGACATTGAAGTACATTAAAAAATAAGATGATGGATGGATGGATGGTTAGATATATAGGCAAAACAAATACAGCAAACATTTATTGTAGAATCTGGATGGGCATATGAGTGTTCTTCATATAGGTGCTTGGGATAGTAAAATGGCTAAAAGAAAAAGCAAAGCCGGGCTCGGTGGCTCAGCCCGTAATCCCGCGTCTTTGGGAGGCTGAGGTGAGTGAATTTCCTGAGCCCGCGGGTTCGAGACCCGCCTGGGCAACTTGGCGAGACCTCATCTCTACAATAAATAAAAAATGAGCCAGGCGTGGTAACGCGCACCTGTAGTTCCAGTTACCTGGAAGGCTGAGGCGGAAGAATCGCCGGAGCCCAGCAGATCGAGGCTGCGGTGGCCGGGAGCAGCCACTGCACTCCAGTCTGGGTGACAGAGTGAGACTTCAACTCAAAAAGAAAACAAAACAAACAAACAAAAAGCAACAGCAGTGAGGAGACACTTTCTGCCTATATCTGTAGCCCTGCTTAGGGTAGACACCTTTGATATACATTTGGAGAAGCAATGGCAGACTTTTGCTGCTCAAAACCTGTGCAGGGAAAACAAAAACAAAAAACAAGTGCGTTCAGACAGACTGAAAGCAATTGAAGCAAAGACCTGGACATACTGGCCTATGCTGAACCTTCAGTTATATACAGAGGCTCTCTAAGCCCCCTGAAAAACACAGATCCACAAGGACTGAGGTTGCCAGAGGCAACTAGACTGGCTAAGAGTATGGTAGAGATACACCAAGACCAGAATCTTGCCATTCCAGGCCATGCATGATTCACAAGTACCCTAATGAAATGTCTTGATGGTTAAGATTCAACGTATGTTGATATAGTTGACGTAGAAATAGCTAGGCTCATGCCTGTAATCCCAGCTCTTCGGGTGGTGGAGGTGGAAGGATTGCCTAAGTCCAGGGGCTCGAGACCAGGCTGGGCAACTTGATGAGACCTTGTCTCTACAATAAATCAAAAAATCTGCCAGGTGTGGTAGCACACATCTGTGGTTCCAGCTACTTGGAAGGCTGAGGCAGAAGGATCACCTGAGCCCAGTAGGTTGAGACTGCGGTGGCCATGAGTATGTCACTGCACTTCAGCCTGGGCAACAGAATCAGACTCTGACTCAAAAAAAGAAAGAAAAAGAAGCCAGGCTCAGTGGCTCAGCCTGTAATCCCGCGCCTTTGGGAGGCTGAGGTGAGTGGATTGCCTGAGCCCGTGGGTTTGAGACCTGCCTGGGCAACTTGGCGAGACCTCATCTCTACAATAAATAAAAAATGAGCCGGGCGTGGTAGCGCATGCCTGTTGTTCCAGCTACTCGGAAGGCTGAGGCGGAAGGATCGCCGGAACCCAGCAGGTCGACGCTGCGGTGGCAGGAAGTGGCCACTGCACTCCAGTCTGGGCGACAGAGTGAGACTCCAACTCAAAAAAAAAAAAAAAAAGAAAAGAAAAAGAAATAAGAAAGAAATGTCTACAATTCTCTACATCAATCTAACTCTCTAGTATGTTTTGTTATCATTTAATCCATAATTTTTCTGCTGAATTAATCTGAAATGGTAATCTTTTTGTTAATTAAACTCAAGTGGAAGCCACTGGTGAGTCAGCTGTCGCATTAATGACTGCTAGACCATCAGATAGGAGTGTATACCCAACTCCATACTAGAATTTCAACACTTGCTTATTAGAATCACTTGGGGAACTTTTAAGGCAATAGTGATGCTGACTACCCTAGGACAAGTCAATCAACATGAGGAGTAGGAGGAGTGTGCCACTGAACTCCAGTCTGGGTGACGGAGTGAGACTCCGATTCAAAAAAAAAAAAAAAATTCACTTCTGGTAACTTTAATATTTGTCACATAACTAGGTCTTCAATTTCTCAAAGTTAAATAATCTTCAGAGGAATTGCAAAATAACTATAGTTTTTTTTGGTTTTGTTTTGTTTTTTGATGCTGTTCAGGGCAAAATTTCTTAAGGTTTATAGGTATCTTTTTCTTCCAGATCTTCCAGATATTTATCAAAGTGTGATGAGTCAATAAGTACACATTTAAATAGAATGAATTTCAGTTTTATAAATTCCCAGTAATAACAAGATTTAATTGACAAAATTTATTTTAATTCTTATGAAATCTTACTGAAACTTAATTGAAAACTAGTTCCCCAAATTCTGATGTGTGTCTGTCTGACCAGAATAGGTGGTTTACCTTATAGGTGGGCTAAGCATATGCTTAGGGCAGGCAACAAAATATATTTTGGGGAAATGCTTCACATTTGATATTTCAAAAGTAACATTGAAGGAGTCATTATGGTGTAAAACAAAAATTAGAATTGTGTTGGCATCTCTTCCACTTTATCTATGAGAGGCAGGAAGGAACCCTGGCCTTTGCAAGGATTAATGTCATGGAAGATCTTCACCAGCCTAGATAGAGAATGGAAGTTGCTTTTGCACTGAAAGCAAAACTACTGCTTCCAGTCTTCTCTCCTGCCACCCCACTCCTCAGCCCAAGTGTCAACACTGTGTCAATTAGAAAGTCAAAGTACCCGAGCAGCATCCGAGAGAGCTTGTGCCTGGCCCAAAGGGTTTTACACTGTGAACTGGATTGAGAACAACATGCTGATTGTTCTTTGTTTCTGAGAGGGGCCTTGTGCCAGTGTAGAGCTGGCTGGCCCTGAGAAACTTCCAGAGTCTAGTATCCAGGTGTGGTGAACCAGTTCTTGCTGCTGGGGTGAGGGGACAGAGGGTACCTAATAGATGGTTAGAAACTTCACTGAACTTGTTGGGCAGGTTCCACCCCAAGTTTTAAGTGTCAGAGTTATTTTACTAGAGAAAGGGACAGAAAATTAGTTTTAAAAAATCAGGCCAGTAACAATCAAATCAAAACACAAAACTCCAGAAAGAAGATACAGAGATTCTTCCACTGGACTCTGAGTAAACAGGCAATCTCCCAGACTAAGAGTCTTGCCCAAATGTCAAAACTCTTCTTGGCCTTTAAGATGCATTAAATTAAGTTTAGCCCAAAGCTTCCTCTTTGCATGTTTTGGGCTTACCCAGAGGTTTCTTGGTAACCTTTTGATGTAAACTATTGAATATATAAACAGATTATCATCTATTTTTGTGCCAGTCACCAAGTTATGGCCAATGAAAAGTGGCCAACTATTCAGACTGGGTTCAAATAAGGCAAGTGCTGAGCTGTAATCAATTCAGCTGTTTCTGTAGCTCACTTCTGTTTTCTGTATGTCACTTTCCTTTCTCTGTCTATAAAACTTCTTCCACCACATGGCTGCACTGAAGTCTCTGAACCTACTCTGGTTCAGAATGCTACCAATTCACAAATCATCTTTGTACAATTAAATTATGTTAAACTTAATTTGTCTTGGTTTTTTTTTTTCTTTTGACAGATATTTGACCAGCAGCATGCAGGAGAAGCAGAAACATTACCAGACCAACTTTTCAAGGATATTGAGGAATAATTCTATCAACTGCAGCCTTCTCGTGGCAAATAACAGAGAGACTCAGGAAGATAACCTCCCCGGAAAGCAGGGCATTCTGGAAAGGAGAACATAAGTGCTAGGTCAGGCCCAATGGGGTGGGTGTCTGGTCCGCTATACAGTTCTGGGTGAAAGATCCAAACTGTTACACAGAAATTGGGAAATACAGTTTATTTAGAAAGCAAATGAGAGAGAGAGAGAGAAGATTCACTTCCCCAAGGTAGGGGAGGAGCCAAGGTAGGAAACATGGCGGCCATAGCTCAAAGAGCCACATGGACACACCAGAGTTTAACAAAGCAATGGCAAATGACTACTTGAAGTTGAATGCTTTTAAACTTTCCCTTTGGTATGGTGCAGGTCGTTAAAGTGATTAGGTGATGGTCTTTCCCACATCATCATGAAGGGCACAGGTACAGACAGGTACTAACGTCAGGTGATGGACAGCAGGCAAATGGGTGGGTCAGTCATGTGACTGTTGCCATGTGTTGATGTAGTCTGTGTTATGAATGGTGATTAGGTTAACTTGTTTACAGAACAATTTGGAGAGGGAGTTGTAAAACAATTATCAATACCTACCTCTGAGAAACCAGTTCTGTCTTTGGCTAGTGATTAGAGGGTAAATTAAAGCGAGCTGCTAGAAAAACATGACAGAACTAGGCAGTGTCAAAATGGCTGCTCATTGGGTATATTGACTTCATCTTATGTCCTTTCAATAAGTAGTTTGCCCTATTATCACTATACACTGAACAAGTGAAACAGTGTATAGCTATTGGTTTCCCTGATGTATCTATACTGGTCAAAAACTTAAACATGTGTGAAAGAAAACATACTTTTCAGAAATGAACACATTTAAAACTGTCATTAGCTGTATCTCTGGGTGGTGAATGTAAACCAAAAATTAAATTCTAAGTCCCCCAAAAGACTGAATGGACCCTCCCCACCACTCCCCATGGGCTAAGGGAAACACGAAAAACAAATTCCAGGCTATACAGGAATGGAGATAGGACTCACCTGGCTACATCCCCTCCCTTTTGGAGTTTAGGCACAACTGACTAGAATTAACATCAAAATAGAGAGTATAAGACTGACAAAACAGACTCTGTGAAAACAAGATACCAAATTCTAACCTGACTCTGGTATTGCATCACATGACAGACTGCAGGCGCTAGAGGAAATGAAAGTATTTTACTCCACAATATATTTCTTTAAAAATTTTTGGAATGGCCTTGCAAGCTGTCTCTTGGAAAAATTTGTATCTTTAGAGAATCTCCTTCCCTAGGAAGAGTCCAACACCTCTTAAGACATTGATCACCTATTCTCTCTGAACCTACTACTTAGAGGCATCATCTACATAACAAGAACCTTGACTTCCACAACCGCCCTTATCTTAACTCAAGCATGTCTTTCTACTGGCTTCAGATTCTTTAGACAGAGCTTAACTCTTTCAAACAATTACCAGAAAATCTTTGAATCTACCTATGACGTATAAGCCCCCTGCTGCAAGATGTCCCACTTGTCTAAGCCAGACCTACATATACCTTAAATGGATTGATTTATGTTCTTGCCTATAAACTTCTGTCTCCCTAAAACTCATAAAACCAAGCTATAACCCAACTATCCTGGGGCTTGGAGACTCAGAACCTCCTGAGAAGACTCGGGATCTCCTGAAACTATACCCTGGGATATGATCACTAATATTTGGCTTAGAATAAACCTCTTTAAATACTTTACAGAGTTTGGTTTTTCATCAACATGGGATTTTGGAAGAATTTTAGTCTTTCTTAAACATTTCCTAATTGCCTTAGTTACTTTATATATGTATTATGTATGTATACAAAGACCATGCATATCTTTTTTTTTTTTTTTTTTTTTTTGAGTTGGAGTCTCACTCTGTCACCCAGACTGGAGGGCAGTGGCACACTTCTGGCCACTGCAGCCTCTACCTGCTGGGCTCAGGTGATCCTTTCGCCTCAGCCTTCCAAGTAGCCAGAACTTCAGGCACACGCTACCACTCCCAGTTAATTTTTTGATTTATTGTAGAGACGAGATCTCGCCAAGTTGCCCGAGTGGGTCTCAAACCTGCAGGCTCAGGCAATTCTCTCGCCTTGGTCTCCCAAAGTGCTGGGATTACAGGCTGATCCACTGAGCCTGGTAGGCCACGCATGTTTTTACAGTTCACCCATCCTCTCCCTGGGGCACACTGCTTTGGAACTTGGAATTAAGAGAAAATTGAAACCATCTGGGATTTAAATAGAAAGAAGGAGGGTTCTTTAAAAAGAGAGCAGAAATTCATCAGCAGGCCTCTGACCACCCCTCCACCACATCCAGGCCCAGGGTGGGAGAAAGCAGGGAAAATATGAAACTAGTTCTATAGGAAAATAATTTTTAAAACTGAAAACATTTACTCTTACCCCTCTCCAACTAATTATGGGAGATGTATGAAAACATTAGCCTTTAAGTTGGCCTTCCCTGTGTCTATCTATGTGTGGATGAATGGAAAATTATTAAAATGCACATTATTTTGACTGGCCAAATCATGGTCAATTTGATAGTGTTTTGTCCACAAAGCATTTGAAACTGTTAGAGGGAGAGATTGATAGCTCAAGAAAAACCTCCAGTGCTTGCCTATGGTAGTTTAAAATTTATAAGGCCATAAAAAAACAGGCTGGGACTTCTCTTTTGCCGCTCTGACAAATTGACAACTAATTTTCTTTTCCTGGAAACAATATTAGGTTCTGTTTTCAGTTCTGCATAGATGCCAGGCAAAGTGGGTCATTATGATACGAATCTGTTCCTTAACTCACCCCAATTTGACTCCAGCCATTCATGGTCTACCTTTGACCCTTTACCTTGTTTCAATCTCCAATCACTAGATCAGAGTTGTAATGCATAGAAATATCAAGTAGGATATTATCAGAAAAAAGCAAAACTAAACAAACAACAACAAACCCCTATAAGTTGACTGGGACTGAGATTGATGCTGGGTGGGGTGTAGCTCAAAACTTGTGGATTCTTTGGCTCATTTCTAAAATGAATTTTAGAGCAAACAGCAAAGTTTTAAAACAAAGTTTATTGTTTGAAAGAAAGGGGAGACATGCCAGAGCTGGCATGAAACATTTTTAAAAATCATTTTATATACTTTTTATTTTTAAATTATATAAGGAAACATAAATGTAATCACAATCTGAGAAATTCAAGCAATATGAAAGAATTCTAAGGTTCAAGGGAAAACTTTCTCTTTCCCCTTGAAGTTTCACTGAAAAATCAGCTCACAAAAGGCAGATTAATTGGAGAAAAGGCATACAAATTAATTAATGTACATACAAGGGAGAACCACAGAGTGATTATCCCTAACCCCCCAGTGAGTTACAGAATCTTGTATACCATCTTCAGGTTACAGAAAGAATGGGGGCTCAGAGTGTAACAGCAACTGCAGCAACTTACCAGGAACAGGAATGAAGGCACTCAGAACAGGCACCGGAGACTGAGAAGAGAATTGAAGGTATTTATCCCAGAAGGCTCAGGTGGAGTAACCTCCCAAAACCTGAGCCTCGACCCTCAGTTTCAAGGTACTTTTATAGAGCTTTTTGTGGTTACAACATACATGGGTTTGCCATTGGTGGGTTTACAATTTTAAATTTAGGACCTGGAACGGTTATTTTTACAACAAGCATTGAAGCAGACATTTTTATGGACATTTCCATATGAGGTGTAATAAGGCATATTTACAGAAGCAGAGATTGCAGTTAAGGAAAATGGCATGTAGCTGCTTACTTACAGTGTATTTACAGAAGCAGAGATGGCATGTAGTTGCTTATTTAAGATAAGACCCTTGAAGTCAGCTTTCCTGCTTAATTCCTGTTTTTCTCTCAAGAGCATGGCCAAAGACAGGTTATGGTGGTAAATACAGTTACAGTGGCAAAACGGATTATGAAAGGGCAAGAAGAGGAGGCCTGGCTAGCAAAGGTGGTCTTGTATATAAATGAGACATGACAAGTAGCAGCCCTCAGAAAGAATAGATGATAATTGTTTCTTTCAGACCTTTAAAGGTATCAGACTCTCAGTTAAGACTGGCTGCATCCATGCAGATTCTCTACAGAAGCAAATCTCCACAAAAGTCAGGTTTTCAGGGTTACTTCTGTTTGCTGGCTTTCTAAACAACCATCTCAAAATACATCAAATAAATGTATTTTGAGGTAAAATATTTTGATTTCCATCAGATTATAAAATTCTCCTGGTGCCCACCCTACCTCTTGCCTTAAGACACACAGTGTCACTCCCCTCGCTGGAGGTAACCACCAAAAGCATTGTACGTATTGGTCGGCAAAACAATTGTCAAAATGGTTGCTATGGACCAGTGACTGCGATATGTGTCCTGTTCTTCCAGTTTTTTTCTGATACTGGGTGGGGTGCCATGTGTTGCTCTGTGGGTTCTTGGTTTTGCTACAGAAAAGAATTTCAGGGTGAATCTAAAGTACAGTTTAAGAATTTATCAGAAAGAAAAGGGGCACACTCAAGGAAAAGGTTTGGAGCTTTAAAAGAAAGGATACATGCTTACCTTTGACAAGAATCTTTATATCTTTTACAATGATTAAGCAAGCCATGAGCTAAGAGCAGTGGACTGCAGGTATCTGGTCATGAGTTTTTATTACCATCCCCAACTTCTTAAGGTCACTGGGATCTTCTAAATAATGAAAATCATTGCCTAACAAGATTTAGGCTTTTCTTAGAACATCATGTTCTAAGAAGACATGCATTTTTTCTTGTTTGACTAATTCCCTATGGTTTTTGTGATTTACTGCACTGGTAGTTTCACATTCCAGCTTGCAAGGTCATCAGGTCTGATATGCTTGGTCAGTTTGTCATGTACAAATAAGAAAGATGTCTGAATGCTTACACTGTTTTAACTTACATTTGCCTAACTTCTAAATGATGTTAGCTATGCCTGCCTCAGTTCCAGCTTAATGTTCCATAGATGTGTAGATCTGGTCTTAAGCCCTGGACTAGGATAGCTCATAAGGATAACATAAGGATAACAATTCAAAGTCAGGGGAGTAGTAATGTGGGTTTGACCAAGAACAGTGGCAGTGGAAACAGCCCAGTGGGCACAGATTTTGGAGGGAGTCCATTCTTAGGATAGGGTAGGCCTTATTCAAGCATGTGTGTCTACGGACTGCCTAGTCTTCTGCCTCTCATCCCTTCTTTGACCACAGATGGGCACTTTTCTCATTCTCTAGATTCAAAGCTGGCATGAAGAGGGGTTTTAATAAGCTCTTTCCTAGCATTCTGTAACTCAAAGTCAGGTCAACTTTGCTTTTGGTCGAGATCTAACCTTGTTCCTGATTTTTACAGTGTATCTCTAGGGTCCAATCCTTTATACATAAATACAATCAGTGGGTTCACAACATGTTACTTTCTTGGCAAAATACTCAGCCCATCAGATCTTTTAGCATGGTGGCCTGTCCTTGCTCTACCATGTCTCTTGCCCTTGAATCCCAGCCCAAGAACTGGAGCCTGATAGCCTGTAGTGGACCTCCATAGTACAGGGCTTTCTGTGTACTGACCTGGGGTCTACATGCACCCTGTGCCAACCCACTAAGTTAACAGATCTAGACATGTGGATCTGCAAAGATAGAAGATACTCAGATTACAAGTCTGCCCCGCTACTTAGAAAGGTTCTAAAGTACCTGAGAAACATATATAGACATGCCTCAGAAAACTGTTAAAAGGAGAATAAAATAATCTGACAGCTTCATCAGTGTCCTCAGGAAAGGAATGAGTGTTTCAATTTTCTACTTAGAACTAAGTCAGCATCTAAAGCTTCTTTTATTTTGTCCAAAGACCAAATTATAACAAATTTAGTTTAGAGATCTTAATTGGCTTTTATTTGTGATTCTAGAGTGGGCGACACCTGATTCTACAAAACCAAATGAGTATTCTGATGAGCTGAGCAGAGTAGGTTGGTTTTACAAACAGAAGAAGGCTGAGGAAAGCAGAAACAGAAAACAAAACACAATTGGTTGTCTCAAAGTTACTTTCCTTGTAAAAGTTAAAACAGAGTGGACTTCCTTATCATGATGGCTAAAACTGGCTTGTTGGGGATTTGGCTATTATCTCTCACTTTCCTAATTTCTTGAGGGTTAGATGAACAACTTAGTTTCAGCTTGGTTATGTGGAACTTTGGCTTGAGTGACTCCATTCTGGAACTTTGGCATGAGTGACTCCATTTTGGTATGTTCCGTTGGGTTTAGTGTAAGAGCTCAGTCCAAATTGATGGCCTTCTAGAAAGTTTATTTAATAATATAAAATGCAGGTTGAAAGTCAAAAGCTTACTGACTTTTTCTTTAGATATTCATTAACTTGAATACCCTTAGAAATTATAATTACATACATTATACCATTCTTTGGGGAAAATTTTTTAGGTTCATTCTTGGTGCATTCCAGACACATTGAAAAAGTGTGTTTGTGAGGGTGGGGGTGCAGGGGTGTGGAAAGTGAGGAGTTAAAAGGATAAGTTTATATCCTAGGTTATTTTAATTTTAGGGTCAAGGCCCTAGGCCTTCTGAAGTTTCTCTGAAAAATCAACTCACAAAAGGCTGATTCATTGGTGAAAAGACACACAAATTTATTTAACATGTATACATAGGAGCCTTTTGAATGAAGACTCAAAGATACAGGGGAAAATTGTCCATTTTTATGCCTAAGTTTGACACAATATGAACAGTTGAAAATGTGATTGGAAAAAAAGGGTATGATCAAATGCTAAAAAACTGAGAGAGGAAACCCAATAAGAACTGTCTGTCTAGATTCTTCTTGGCTCTCTGAGCATGCATTCCTTCCTTCTGGGTGTGAGACAGGACCCTCTCTGGAATGAGGATCTTATGACCTACAATCAAAAAAGTAGGTCAGATAATTTCTTTTCTTTTTAACAACGATAGCAAAATGTAATGGTAATTAAAACTGAATTACAGGTATATGGCAGTTCATAACATATTTTCTTTATTTCAGTGCCTATAGTCTTAGCTACTTGAGAGGCTGAGGTAGAAGGATAGCCTGAACCCAGAAGGTCAAGGCTGTAGTGAGCCATGACTGAGCCACTGCACTTTAGCCTGGGTGACAGAGTGGAGACCCCGACTTGGGGGGGGGGAGGAAACTTTAGTGTTACGTTTTTTAAAAAGAATGTTTGGTTTTAGAATACCGAAAGGTGGCAATTCATGACAGGACATATACAAACAAGGTTAATTAAAATGTTAAATATTATCTAAATTAAAAGACTATATTCAAATTGTGGAGTATAATTTTTGAGTCTTGGTAGAAGAAGCTGTAATTTCCCTTATGAAATTCACCCCGATTTCTCATGAAGACTACAAAGCTTCACCACAAATTCAACTATTTACTTTACAGTAATCAATGTTGAGTTTTTTATGCTTAAGCGTGCACTACCACAGAAAGCACACACTCCTGTTTACATAGATTTTTAATTTTCTTTTCTTTTGAGCTGGAGTCTCACTCTGTCATCCAGGCTGGAGTGCAGTGGCACACTCATGGTCACTGCAGCCTCGACCTGCTGGGCTTCAAGGGATCCTTCCACCTCAGCCTTTTAAGTAGCTGGAACTACAGGTGTGCGCCATCATGCCCAGCTAATATTTTTGTTTATTGCAGAGATGTGGTCTCACCAGGTTGCTCAGACTGGTCTTGAACCCCTGGGCTCAGGCAAACCTCTCGCCTCTGTCTCCCAAAGTGCTGGGATTACAGACGTAAGCCACCCGTGCCCAACTTAATTTTCTTTAAACTGTATCTCAAGCATATTTTAAAGTGTGAGCTAAAAATAGGCTGTACCCTAAAAGGAAAAGTTTTCTTTCTAAAAGTAGTAGGAGATAGCTATCCAATACTGCAAGCAGTGGTTGTATAACTAAACAAAGGAAACCAGCAGTCCTCTGCTAACTCTGTTTTAGTGTAGCAACCTCCTACTTTTTAATGGAGCTCCTAGCTTTTATTACACCACCAGCCAAATATGTACTCTATTGTTTTGGATATAAGACTTTCATCTCTTTTTTTTTTTTTGGCATTTGTTTGTCAGAAGTAACCCAATAGTCATTAGAGAAGCTGTGTATGCTGTGGCAAAAAGTCTCATGGTAGAAATCCTAGGAGTACTTCCAGGCTGTGTCTGTTATGGGCTGAGTAAACACTCAGCTGCTATCTCTCAATGCCAGTAAGTCAAGAGGCAGGGAACTGGCAGAAAGAAGACTATTTCTGAATTCAGAATTCAGGGGAACAGAACCTGGCTCCTGGTATTTCTGGAACCTGTCTGCTCATCCCTTAGGTTTCACAGTCTGTTTTTATAAGTTCAGGGTTCCAGGTAAAGTGGGGACCAAAGTGAGGCCCAAACTTTATCTGTACAATGACCATTTGTATACCTAACCCTGAATTGTACCTATCTTTAAAATAAACATTTTTTTAAAAAGTTCAGGGTTGCTAGTACCTATACAGTAACTATGTGACTGACCGAACATTATATAGTACTTAAGTTACAGCTGCATTTTGTTAAGAGTAACATTTATGGCCTGCATTTCCTGGCGCTGGCTACCAGAAAGTAGTTTGCAGTGTTATCAGTAATACTACACTGAAGAGTTGATCAAGTTTGCCACAGAGTAAGAAAGTTAACGGAGCCTATTACAAAGTAAAATATTACTTTCTACAACATATCATTAATGAGTAACTGTAACACACAAAAAGTTATATAAGTTACAACACATACATGGATGCTATATTTTTAAACCTATGATCACTGATAAAAGGGAGTGAAGAGGGATTCATTTTTCTCAGTTGAGTGAGAACAGGGAGTTAGAGTTTCTTTGAAGTGACTTAATGGGGAATGTATAGGAGATAAGGGAAACACTTTCTTTTGTTAATTTTCAGGAATGTAGGTATGTGCAGGCCTGATTGAACACTCATTATACCTTTCTTTAAGGATTTTGGCAATATAGACAGACAATAGTGGGTATCCGTGTCATGTCCATGTACCTAAGGTTTGATTGGTAGTATAAAAGCTAGAGATGGAGATGAAAAAGCACAGGTGTCATTGTTTTCTATAACACTTTTATCAGTACATGGTTTTACACGAACCATGATGCATTCTCCAAAAAGTCATCTTTGCTTATGATTTTCCAGGCCTGCAATTTAGACTGATAATGAATACGTATCCAATTTCCTGTGTTAGACATCACATGTTTTAAAATATTCTCATATTATGCAAATTTTAATAATAGAAAGGAAGCAGATGTTTGAGAAAACCCAAACATGATCACCCAAGTATCACCGAGGTGATCTTCCAAAGTCAGAGAATCTCCTTGAGCATAAAAAGGATCCAGCTGGGATAGAATGTCGTCTTTCGTGACTGACCAATATTTGTTGGACTAAACATGCTTTGCCTTGTTCCCGGAGTTGCTGATGTAACTCCAAGAGGACTCTGCATTACTGAAATGTTTGGCTGTCTTCTTGACGTGAAAGGTATTGACCCAAGTCCTGGACTAGAAATGTCATCATACACACTTCTAACTGGTGGACCTCCACTTTTATCTTTATGAGCTGGCACAACTGGTTGTGGTAGTGACCCACCTACAAGTAAAAGTGATCGCATTTCCATTACTCCTACTGAAGGGCCACTAATTGATCGAGGTTGTGGAGTCCTGGAGCTGGCAATTCTTCCATTAAAAACCCAGGTGATGCAGCACTTTGGGAGGTTGAGGTGAGTGGATTGCCTGAGCTCATGGGTTTGAGACCCACCCGGGCAACTTGGCGAGACCTCGTCTCTACAATAAATCAAAAATTAGCATGGTAGCACGCGCCTGTAGTTCTGGCTACTTGGAAGGCTGAGGCAGAAAGATCGCCAGAACCCAGCAGGGTGAATTTGCAGTGGTTGAGAGCGTGCCACTGCATTACAGTCTGGGCGACAGAGTGAGACTCCAACTCAAAAAAAAATTTTTTTTAAATAAAATAAAAAACCCAGGTAAAAATTGGGTGTTAACATCTGGCTTCGGATCAGATCCCATCATTGGTTCATATCCCAACATGGGCACTTGGAGTTCCACGGCAAAGGTTGTCATCGTGGCAGCAACTATCCTTATCCCTAGACCAGCTCTCAGATAATTTCTTTATGGCCAGCTATTACACAGAAATGTGGAGGGAAAATTAGAGTAATATTTCTAAATTTTATAACTAGCTTTGAGGAGAAGGAATTCTGGTTTTTATGACCTGCCTTGGAGAAGAGAGATTTCCCATGGCTAGCCTCAGGGAGGTGTGAGGGGCCACAGACAGGAAGGCAGAAGGTCAGAGTTAAACTTTTGCTTCTGAGGCCTTCACTTTGGGGTATTATATTCTGAGCCCCAACATAATGTTTCCTGCTTCCTTATTTGCAAAGTAATTCCAGCGGTCTAAAAATTACAAGTTTAAAAGAAAGGGTTAATAAGATATACATCACAGAGCTTAAAATATAGTTGATTCTCTAACTTAATTCTTTGGAGCATGATTCAATATACAAAGGGTGAATGTTGTTTTACAAAGGTATGTTTATGACACTTTATTCCAGAAGGGGATGGGTGACATAAAATAAAAGTAAAAATCAGAGAAGAAAGAAAGAAGAAAGACAAACTTCAACAAAGAACTCCAAATGAAGGGTCAGTAATAACATTCTCTATCTCTCCATATGGAAAAACACATATTCAAACATAGGACAAAATATCCAGATGAGTTATAAAAGTTCTGCCTTTTTTAATTTGATCAATACTTTCTCAAAGTAGTCTCTTATTTGATCTGATCACATGTGTCACACAGTTTTTTGAGAATGGCAAACACATTTTTCACTTAACAAGAGAAAAAAATGGAGACTTGAAGAGATAAACTAATTTGCCTACAATTATATAACTAGTTTTGACAGAACTTATAATATAGATCTTTAATCAAAACAGCTTCTGAAAATTGTATATATCCTTTCCTGTAGGCCTTTGAGAAATAAGATAAATGGCTATTGAAGAAAATACAAATATTTCCCCCCAAAATATACTTCCTTTTTTTTTTTTTTTTTTTTTTTTGAGTCAGAGTCTCACTCTGTCACCCAGGTTGGAGTGTGTGCAGTGGCACGCTCATAGCCACTACAGCCTCAACCTGCTGGGCTCAGGCGATCCTTCCAAGCAGCTGGAACTACATGCTTGCCCTATCACTAATTTTTATTTATTTATTATAGAGACAAAGTCTCACCATGTTGCCCAGGCTAGTCTTGAAATCATGAACTCAGGCAATCCTCTTGCCTTGGCCTACTAAAGTGCTGGGATTACAGGCTTGAGCCATTGTGCCCAGCTTAAAATATACTTCTTTAACATATTTTGAGATGGCTATTCAGACAGCCAACAAACAGAAGTAACCTTGCAAAACTGTCTGTTGTGAGTAGGACTTGCATCTGTAGAGACTCTGCACTGATGCAGTCAGGTTTTCTTTGAGGCCTTCCCTTATCTGGAGCTAAGAAAGATTAACTGAGAGTCTTATTTTAAAGTCTAAAATAAACATTTACCATCTATTCTCTTTGAGGGCTGTTACCTGTAAGATTTTCTTTACGTAACAAAACTACCTTTGCTAGCCAGGCTCATCTTTCCCCCCTTCCATTGAGATAGAAAAACAGGAATTAAGCAGGAAAGTTGACCTCAGGGGTCTTATCTTAAGTAGGCAGTTGCATGCCATTTCCCTAAACTGCAATCTCTGCTTCTGTAAACATGCTTTACTGCATCTCAGATGGAAATGTCCATAAAGATGTCTGCTTTGATGCTTATTGCGGAAGTAACCGTTCCAGATCCTAAATTTAAAATTGTAAACCCACCAAAGGCAAATACATGTATATTGTAACCACAAAAAGTTCTATAAAAGCAGCTTGAAACTGAGGGTCAGGGCTCAGGTTTTGGGAGGCTACTCTCCCCGAGACTTCTGGAATAAATACCTTTGATTCTTCTCTCAATCTCTGATGCCTGTTCTGAGTGCATTCATTCCTGTTCCCAGTAAGTTGCTACAGTTACTGTAACACCATAACCTATTTTGTTGATCCAAACCCCCATTCCTTCTGTAATCTCAAGATGGTACATCAGCTTCTGTACTCGAGTTGGAGTAATCACTCTGTGGTTAACCTCTCACCCACCATGTGTGTGTTATCAAATTTGTATATTTTTTTTCTCCAATTAGTCTGCCTTTTGTGAGCTGATTTTTCAGTGAACCTTGAGAAAGTGAAGGGAAAGTTTTCCCTTGGCCACTACATTTTTGGTGGTGTGAGCAGGCAAAGTTCCATTCTTCTGGAAGCTTCAGTTAAGGGAAGCTAGGGCCTGACAAGCTGGAAGAAGGATAAGGAATTCTTCCCATTCAGGCTCCTGGCCTCTCTCTCTTTGTGGCATCTGCTGGAACAAATGGTAAAATTCACTGTCTCTTTTTTTACCTGCAAGATTTTTCTTAGTGGGAGAAAAGTGTTTGTGTGACTAGTTTTGGGTGTAGTGACTTTGGTGTACTTTGTGGTATGAATATTCATGTTGTGTGATCCTTTTTCTTTCCAAAATAGTGTATTCCTTTGTGTTTGCCTTTCTGCATTGTTCTGTCACGAAGAGGAATATTGGATGAGGTTCCTTTCATGTTGTTTTATGGCTGTGCAAGTTTGACTTGTGACCAAGTGGGAGCACAGTATCTTGGTCTCCACCAACTGCGGGGCATGGCCAACAGGTGGTCAGTCTACAACCTGAGACTAGTACATATTTTGTTCTGAACCTGTCAAGTTCTTGCGGGAGTTTGTCTTAAGAAATCCTATCTCTACTAGAGTTTTGTCATCTCATCTTTGTTGCCTGGTTAGTCTGTGGCAACAAGAGTCTTTTGTTATCATATTCTTGGAAGGGAATTTTTTTGGAAGGGAGGGATCTTTGGGACTGCTTCTTCTATGCCCCCTCTAGGAAACACCCCTTCGTTCTTGACCTGGAAAACTACATCCTGGGTCTTTCTTGAAGAGGCTATTGTGATATAGAGACATGCTAATGTCTGTCCATATTGTCACAGCCCCTAGAGAAGGGCATGGCAAAGGCACAAGCACTCCTATACATTCCAGAACAATATTTCTGAGAGCTAATAAAAGATGTGCTTCTCCTTATCTCCTATGCACTCCCAGTAAGTAGCTTCAAGGGATCTTTGACTTCCCTGTAGTCTATGTCCAATCAACTAAAAGTTGCAAATCTCATTTTATTCCCTTTTTCTGAGTGGTTATAAGTTTGAATAATATAGTATCAATGTAATCATAAACCTTGTGATTTATATAACTTTTGTATCAATATACAATATGTTTTGTGATTTGTATTAACTTTTGCATAATGCATGACGTCTTAGGCCCTTTACTCTATGGCGAGCTTGATTACCACTTCTGCTGGGCCCCTACTGATAAAAACTATGAGATATCTCTGATACCTGGCACCAGAAAGTCTCGTCCAAAAAATATTGCTATCGATAAATGGGCTGAGACTCAAGTTCTATACAATGCTTTGCTGGTCCTGTGGCTAATATATAAGCACTAACAACTCTGGACTTATAAAAGTGAACTGCAGAAGCCTGTGGGGTGAGCTGAACCACTTTGGAAAGACCTCGAGTCTGGCTCTGCTCCCTGGACCTGAACTCAGAAAGAAACTTCTTTCTACCAGTTCCCTGCCCCTTTAATTTACTGGTATCAAGGAGAGAAGCCGAGCACTACTCAGGCCATAACAATTGAACTGAGTTACTATTGGAAGAAGTACACCATTTAAAAGGGTCCACTGAGGTGGGGTGGGCTAGTACCAGTGCCAGTGCTGCAGGAATAATGCAAGATTGCAGTAAGGAGGAAAGTAGAAAGAAGAAAAGTTTATTATTCACCTTTCACAGATTGGAAAGGGGGCCAACACTCAGAGGCAAGTGTGGCATCATAGGGCCAAGAAATGGGTATATTTAAGGGCCATTGGGGTAAGGGGGTTTAGGCCCAGAAGAATGTCTATGGCTGTAGGTCTTTGATGTTGATTGTAGCCACAAGAGTCTTAGATCTTGACATTGCCAGACATTAGCATCTCATGCCCTCAGGTGGTAGGCTAGAGACTTGTCAGAGGTTTGTAATCCACAAACTCCTTGAGGAAAAAGTGGTCTTATTCTCATTTCTATGGCTTCAGACAGCCAAGGGGCCTGAAAGTTTCTTAGAGATTATTATGTTAAACCATGAATTAAAAGGTTGGGCTATTGGGCTGTCCTGTCTTGCATTTGATGGAGACTTGCCAAAGGTGTGGGGGTAGGCTTCAATCTTGGCCTGCAGTGGAATATCTGAATACTTCCTAAAACTGCCTATTGGAAGTGTATCTATCTATATCTTACCTGTGCTAGATTCAAAGCGTGTCAGGGGTAAAGCCTAAACAAAAATGGCTATGCTGGGGCAAAAAGACTACGCTAACCAAGTTTATTCTAGGTTTCTATAGGTACCTCCTTTCACCATTGAAAATTAATCAGTGACCAAAAGATCATCTTTTAAATTATAAAATTTCCTTTTTTTTTGTAGGAGTCTCACTCTGTCACCCAGGCTGGAGTGTAGTGACACACTCATAGCCACCCCAGCATTGACCTGCCGGGCTCAGGTGATCCTTCCGCTTCAGTCTTCCAAGTAGCCAGAACTACAGGTGCCCGCTACCATGCCTGACTCATTTTTGATTTATTGAAGAGATGAGGTCTCTCCAAGTTGCTCAGGCTGGTCTTGAACCTGCAGGCTCAGGCAATCTACTCGCCTGGGCCTCCCAAAGTACTGGGGTTACAGGCCGAGCCGCTGAGCCCAGCCCAAGCTAGGGAAATTATAAAAATTACATTATTTAAAGCAAATTTTTTTTAATTGAAGGTTTTAAAATTCTATGTAATTGTCTTATTTGTACTTATGAAAAGATCAAATTAAAGGAAAAGCACATAAGACAGTCATTCCTAGCTCTAGAAATTTTCTTGACTAAATTAATAAGCGCCGGGCTCGGTGGCTCAGCCTGTAATCCCACACCTTTGGGAGGCTGAGGTGAGTGGATTGCCTGAGCCCACGGGTTCGAGACCTGTCTGGGCAAGTCGAGACCTCATCTCTACAATAAAATCAAAAAATCAGCCAGGCGTGGTAGCGCGCGCCTGTAATTCCGGCTACTCGGAAGGCTGAGGCGGAAGGATTGCCAGAGCCCAGCAGGTCACTGCACTCCAGTCTGGGCGACAGAGTGAGACTCCAACTCAAAAAAATTAAAAAATAAAATAAATAAAAAATAAATAAATTAACAAGCAAAAATCTGATCTAAACAGTTAACATCTTTTATACATTCAAAGTGCTTGTTTCGAATCCCCTGCAGGATTCACAGTGGAGGGTGTTCCACCTTGTAGTTTGATAGTTAAAATACTGTGCTTTCATCCCTGCAGCCTGGGTTTGATTCCCAGTAGAGAAAGTAATCTCTTTTGGTTTGATATTTGTGTGACATTTGACTTTTTGGAGTACACATGTATTAATACTTTTCCCTGCCACAGGCAGCTTTTGATTTCCTGTCTTCTTCCATCTGTGGGGCATATAGGATGTTTGGACCTTTGTGTGTAGTTGGTCAACTGGGAAGCTCAGACCCTAGAGAATGTAGCTTGATAGATGTGGGTTGTAACCCATTTGTGGCCAATACGACTCTTCTTTCTTTAAGCTGTCTTCTGGTGATCTTATGAGGTGGGAGGGTACTTTTGATTAAAAAATTAATTCAAAACCTGGAAATGTCAGCTGTTTATCCTGGCTAAAATCTGATAATAAGAGATTTGAGAAGACTTTTTAAAAAAATTTCTTTCTTTTTTAAGAATTGTCCTTGGCTGAGTGCAGTGGCTTCAAGTCTATAATCCCAGCATTTTGGGAGGCTGAGGTGAGAGGATTGCCCGAGCCCATGGGTTCAAGACTAGCCTGGGAAACATGGTGAGACCGCGTCTCTACAATAAAAATCAAAAAATTAACTGAACCTAGTAGCACACGCCTGCGGTTCTGGCTACTTACTAGGCTTGCTGAAGCCCAGCAGGTTGATGCTGGGGTGGCCGTGAGTGTGCCACTGTACTCCAGTCTGAGCAATGGAGTGAGACTCCAACTCAAAAAAAAAAAAAAAAAAAAGGAAATTGTTCTCCGATTTACTTTTATTCCTCCTTACTCATTCTTCTTCTTTGCTGTCTTTGGTACCACATGAAAGGATCTAGAGGGGACTGCTAATGACTCAGCCCCCTTAAGGCACTTGAAAAAAGTCACCACTTACTCCCTTTCTGTTTTCCTTGTGTGAGAATTGAATTCACCTGTCCAAAATCAAAGAATGGACACAGAGTCATGGAGTGCAGCGAAGTGAGACTTTAATGGCGGTTGCAAGATGGGGTGTCTGGTGGGCAGGCATACCAGAGCTGTTACAGTTAGCATATTTGTAACCTAGAACGCAAGTCCTTTCCCTGTTCTCCCATAGGCTGGGTTTTCCAGAGGTTACGTTTTCCCAGATGTCACCTACATGGCACACATTGATTGGGTCATGTAAGTAGTTCATTTGCATGTCCTATTTGTTGATTGGTTTAGAGTTGCTACAAAATCCCTTCATTTATGTGTCCTATTTGCTGATTTTACAGGATTTCAATTTGATTGGTTCTCTTTGAGATTTGAACATAAAAGCCCACCAAAGTGAAAGCCCAGGAAAAGGGGAACAGAGAAGCAGGAGGTGACTCAGCAAAGCCTCAGGGTTCATTGTGAAAATAAATCATTCTATTTCTTACACTTATGGGATTTCAAGAGTCATGGGCAAGTTCTTCTCAGGTCTAACGTTCTGCTTTCTATTACACTGCATTACCTGATCTTTGGGAATGCCAATAATTACTTTGTACTATAAGAGGGAACTTGATCTTTGCCTGCAATGGTTGGCAACTCACTAACAAGAGCTACAGCTTTGGAGGTAGCTGACAGTTGTTGCAATAAATGGTTATCACTATAGGAGGATACTCATTTCTTTATGTGTTCAGATTTAAAAGGTATGGTGTGAACACTTGGAGTCTATGACAGCACTCACCATCAAGGGATGAGACTCCCACAGTGGGTGAGCTGATCACAGAGTGGGCTGAGTGATGTGGTAATGCCTACCAACCTTGGGGGAATATCTTGCAAGGAGGTGCACCGCAGAAGTGTTTGCACAAGCTTGTCTTAACATATTTCCCTCTTCAGGGGCATCAAGAGTTCACTGTAAAAGGTGGTGGAATCCTTGATTTTTTTTTTTTTTTTTGAGTTGGAGTCTCACTGTCGCCCAGACTGGAGTGCAGTGGCCGCTCCCGGCCACCGCAGCCTCGACCTGCTGGGTTCCGGCGATCCTTCCGCCTCAGCCTTCCGAGTTGCCGGAACTACAGGCGCGCGCTACCACGCCCGGCTAACTTTTTATTTATTGTAGTGATGAGGTCTCGCCTGCCCAGGTGGGTCTCGAACCCGTGGGCTCAGGCAATCCACTCACCTCAGCCTCCCAAAGGCGCGAGATTACAGGATGAGCCACCGAGCCCGGCAGGAATCCTTGATTTTTAAAGATCTAGATGTTCTGTCTTCCAGCTGTGCTTTTCACATATTATGCCCTAAAAAAAACCCCAAAATTCCCAAAAATGCTTTTTTGGCCCTATGTGTTAATGAGCTCCACCCAGAGGTCAGTGGTCCAGATGAAGAATTAAGACAAAATTAAAAAGCCATCTATCCAAATAGATTGGTCTCCAAAATATGTCTTCTTGGCATTCAGCTGATTATTTTTTAAAGTTTTCTAAATTTTCTATAGCCTCATCTGTATGTTTCCTTGTAAAATCCTATGACTTTACATTACATTGGCATTTAAAAAAAGATCTTCCTTTGACTAACACACTCAAACTTTTTGAAAAAGTTTAAATTTTCTCTCTGTGCTTTGAGATGTAAGTTTACCATTGTGTTTTCTCTAAACTCAGTGAGGGTTTTGACCATGTAAAACTTTAACATATTCCATTTACAAAGGCATGGTTTGAATTCAGCTGTCCTTTTAAACCAGTGACTCTTACTCATCTCATAACTAAAATTTAAAAATCAAAGCTATAAAGTCTTAATTTGTGTCTATATTTGTATATATATGTGTGTGTATATTATCTATAATGTCTTAAACTGACTGATAAATTAGTGCTCATAAATTAAATACCTAGCCCAAATGTTTCTCAAATTCACATGATTTTAATACTCTTTGGTAAGTGAAGTTAGTTTAAAAATTGTAAATAAAATAAAATAGAAATATCTTCAGAATTCAATTAATACTTTTATTGCCTGAATCTATTCAGTTAGATTTATACTGTCTCTGTTAGATGGTTTAAGTCATAAAACTTGCTTATATGAATTTTTTTCTTTGAACTTATGTCTTTTCATTTGAGCCTTTAGATTCTGAGGTCTAAACAGTGACCATGGTGAGGCATGGGGACACCTGGACACCATTCTCTCTGGTCCAGCTGTGCCTCTTGTCCATGCTGGGAGAGGTTGGCATGTCTTCACAGCACTGTTCTTTGTCCTGGGTTCTGCATCTGGTACATAATTAAAATTTCTTACTTCCTAGGTTTTTCACTGAAAATAAAGGTTACTAAGAGTTAATATTGTAATTAATATATGTAATTAAAACTAATAATATTAAAGAACAATTCTGTATGTGAAATGTGTAAGAAAAATAGGATGTATATTTGGTAAAAAGCTATAAGAAGGCATGAATATCTGTTTTTTGTTAGGGAAAAAGCAATTTGCCTAGTTTAGAGGGTTTAAAAAATAATTTTTAACTGAAAGAATACAAAGAATAACAGATAAAACTGAATGGACAGAAAAAGTTGAAAAGAAAGAAAATATGAAAAATTATAAGTGATGATAAAAAGGTTTATAAAAGTATTATTATGTGTGGTCAAATCTGATGGAGATTGATGGGTCTGTTTATAAGGTTTTATTAAATTAAGCTTTAACAATAATACATCAATGCAAATGTAGAATTTGGTTTTTTCTTTAGAACAAGCTTTATGTGTTGTATTAATTAGAGATAGTAAAAGATTTGTGCTTACCTTTTCAGTAAATTGCAAAAAAAAAAAAAAAAAAAAGGAACAAGAAGAAGAGATAGATTTTGTTTGCCTCATGTTGTCTTTATTAGGTGTTTTGATTGTTTGAAAACCTAGTCTCCTCTCAATCAGAGTAAAGGTTTTTGCCTTTTGAAATTTTTGAATTATCACATTGGCTAAATGAATAAGCTATGGTCCCATTTTGAGCAAGTATTTTAAATCTTTCATGTTTGGTAAATTTTCCAAAATCAAATTTCAAATTTTAAATTCAGTCTTTGACCTCAAATTAACTTTCTTAATATTAGGGTCTATGAAAGTCCATGAGAAACACATTAGGCTTATTTGGTATGTTAAAATCTTATGGGAAGCATTATCAAATCAGAAATGGTGTGTGTTATTAACGTGGTCCAAAATTGTATGAGATTCCTAAAATTTTGATATGTCTTAGTGTATATTACCAGTAATAATGATAATGATGATGATGATGATAATTTTTGTGTGTGTGTGAGTTGGAGTCTCACTCTGTTGCCCAGACTGGAGTGCAGTGGCCGCTCCTGGCCACCGCAACCTCCACCTGCTGGGCTCCAGCGATCCTTCCGCCTCAGCCTTCCAAGTAGCTGGAATTACAGGCACACGCTACCATGCCCAGCTGATTTTTTAATTTATTGTAGAGATGAGGTCTCGCCTGCCCAGGCGGGTCTCGAACCCGCGGGCTCAGGCAAACCACTCACCTCAGCCTCCAAAAGGCGTGGGTTTACAGGCTGAGCCACTGAGCCTGGCTAATAATTATGACTATTATGTTAAACTGTTGTATGCCACAGAAATAACCAAATTTCCTTATCAACTGTGTATTCTGGAGTGACCAAGGAAATAGTTACAGTCTTGGTGAGCAGATAAAGTGCAAGGGCCGCCTTTTTGTCCTCTTTATCAGTTTGTCATTTCCTAAGTCTTCCAGGCTGTGTGATCTCTGGTGTCCTCTGCAATGTATGACCGACACCTGCACTGGAAGCTGAGCCACTTTATTAATCTATAAGATAATGCATAATGGATGTTCCCTTAGTAGTTAGCAATTCTCTTTCTTCCCAAATAGCTGCATGGGAATGTAGTATCTGAAAGGCATATTTTGAATCAGTGTAAATATTAAGCCTTTTACCTTTGCCTAGAGTAAGTGCCTGGATTAGTGCAATAAATTCTGCCTTCCAGACTGAAAGTCCTGAAGGTAGAGGTGCACTTTCTATGAACTCAGTTGTAGTAGTGATAGCATAACCTGTTTTTCTTTCCCCATTCAGAATAAAAATGCTAACATCTATATACCATTTGTGCTCTGGATCTGAGAGAGGAGCATCTGTCAGATCGACTTTGCCCTAAAAGTGTCTAAATTTTCTGAACAATCATGTACTACTGGTTCTGGCATAGGCAGAAGGGTAGCTGGGTTTGGAGCATTAGATGTTTGAACGGTGAGGTTAGGATTTCCCATATTTGTCCTAGTAACCCCAGTGCTATTCCTCCCCTCTCTGTTGTGTGGAGGAGAAAATTATTTTGGAGATTAGACAGGGTCAAGGTTGCAGCTTGGGTGAGGGCCCACTACAAAGTGTTGAAAGCAGTTCGAGCCAGCGAGTGCCAATTCAGAGGCTCATGTTCCAGACCCTGTGTTGCCTTGTATAGAGGTTTTGCTATGAGGCCATAATTAGGAATCCAGATTCTAAAGCAACCTGTGAGCCCCAAGAATGCACAGAGCTCTTTCTTTGACTAAGAAATGGCAGAGAGGTAATAAGTCATTTCCTTTGCATAGTTAGGCCCTGTGTCCTGGACTCAGCTTAAAGCCTAAATAGGTGACTTGCTATAAATTAAGTTGAGCCTTGGATTGAGAAACCTGGTAACCTTTGTTACAAAGGAAGGTAGGAAGAGTAACAGTGCCTTGCTGAGTTAGTTTAAGGAAAGGGCTACATGATAATAAATCATCTACGTATTGTATAAGGGTGCTATGCTCAACTGAAAGCTGGGAGAGGTCTGAAGCTAAAGCTTGGCCAAAGAGGTGAGAGCTATCTTGGAAGCCCTGAGGTAATACAGTTCATGTTAGCTGCTGAGACCTATTGGAATCTGGATCAGTCCATGTAAAGGCGAAAATATTATGAGATTCTGGGAACAAGGAAGAAGTAAAGAATGCATCTTTTAAATCCAGGACTGGGAAGTACTATGTATTTGGCAGCACAGTAATGAGGAGAGTGTGTGGATTGGAAATGGTAGGATTAAGAGGGACCAGAGCTTTGTTAATGATTCGCAAATCTTGCACTAGACGATAAGTTCCATCTGATTTGCAAACTGGGAGAATGGGAGTATTGTATGGGGAGCTGGTTGGCTTAAGAATTCCAGTTTTGAGGAATTTAGCTATTAAGGGTTTAAGACCTTGTAATTTGGCATAGCTAATGGAGTTTTGAGGCCTGTTAGGGAAGGAATGGGGGTCTTTAAGTTGAATGGAGATAGGCATGATATGTGAATCTCGGCCTGAAGTAGACATGTCCTAAACTAGAGGGGAACCTGTTCCTCTATGTAAGAAGGAATAGGAGTGGGTGATATGGCCTTCTGGGCCAGGCCCTGGTCTGGAGAGGGCTTGGGGGTCAAGAGTCCTGTGGAGTACTCCTACAAAACAAACTGGTGGGGGTTCTGGGTAGGGAATAATGTGAGTTCTCAGTTTATGCATAATATCCCTGCTGAGCAAGGGAGCTGGGCAAGTAAGGACGACCAAAAATGAATGGTGAAACACTTGATTTCCCAGTATGCATGGGAGGGGTAGTGTGGTTAGGGGCTTAGAAGGAACACTGCTGACTCCTACCATAGAGACAGGAAAAAGGAAGGAGAGGACCAAGGAATTCAGTTAAAGCTGAGCAGGTAGCCCCAGTATCGATGATAAAGCAGATAAACTTACCAGCAACAGAGATTTCCACTCTGGATTTAGTTGGTTGTATGGGGTGTTCAGGAGAGCATGGGGTAACTGAACCAGAGGTATATCAATCAGATTGCAAAAGACCCTGTAGTTCTGGCTCAGAGACCAACCTAGCAGTATGATGCATGACTGGTGGTGGAGAATAAGTAGACAGTTCTACTATGTGTTGGTTTGGCGGTAGTGCAGATACCTCGGGGGTGTACCTCTGTCCAGCTGGGCAGACATGGCAATCACTTCCCCAGTGCCTACCCCAATTACTGCCAGATTTCCCAGGGTGGGAGTCTCTGTTTCTCCTTTCTTTAGCTCTAGTAAGAGCTGTGGCTATGAGCTGGAAGGCCTGAGTCAGTTTTCCTGTCCTCCCTTTGTTCCTCCTCTTGGTTGTTAAAGACTTTGAAAGCCAGGTCTAAAAGTTCTACTAGGGACTGCTGCTACTTTAGCAGCAATTTGATTGAATTCCTCATGATTAGTTGTAGTGGTCAAAATAACTTGGATATCTCTCCAAGTGAGGTTGTAGTGGGAAGACAGAGAAGTTGTGACACCGAGACTATTATAGGAAGTGGCAATTGTGTTGACGCTGGCAGATTCGGCGGGCTAAGGCTTCCAGGCCGAGCCCTCCAGAAAGGGAAAAGAGGGGTCTTATTCCTTCATTTAGGTAAGGGAGGGGGGGTCGTGTTGAGCTATTACACATTTTCTTTGGAATTTACAAGGTTGTACTCAGCAAAATCAGATCTTACAAAGAACAAATGGTCTCCAGGAAATGTACAGCAAGCAGGGTTGTAAACTGTCAACTTCAAAAGAGGGGTTTTGGATAAGTCTGTGAATTAGTTACTCTTTTGCATTTCCATGAAAATCATCAGTCCTTGGGTATTTAGTTTTTCTCAAACAAAACTGGTCTGGTGGGTTTTCAGAGCTTGTTGATTGATTTTCAAAAGGAATACTTTTAACTGCTACCAGCCCCTCTCTGCCATAAGGTCATATGAAAGGGAGAGATATTGGAACTCCTTGGAAAATTTAGCTGGATCAGTAGAGTCAGATCCTAGTTTAGCTTCAAGTTGGGAAAGATCTATCATAGAAAACACGACATGGTTGGGTATGGTGGCTCACGCCTATAGTCCCAACACTTTGGGAGGCCGAGGTGAGAGGATTGTCTGAGCCCATGGGTTCAAGACCAGCCTGGGCAACTTGGCGAGACCTCATCTCTACGATAAATCAAAAAATTAGCAGGACGTCGTGGAGCGTGCCTGTAGTTCTAGCTACTTGGAAGGCTGAGGCAGAAGGATCACCTGAGTCTAGTAAGTTGAGGATGTGGTGTCTGTGAGTGTGCCACTGCACTCCAGTCTGGGAGACAGAGACTCTAACTCAAAAAAAAAAAAAAGACAGAAAAGAAAACACGACATGAACTATGGATATTCCTTCAGCTCCTACAACTTCCCTTAGGGAAAATTGGTGGTTGATAGTGGGAGCTTGGAATGGCTTGCCAGAGCGAGTGTGTGCAGGTGAAGGTGGTGGCAGGTAGGAAGAGAGAGGAGGAGGAAGACTAGAGTCAGCAGTCATGGATGCTGGCACTGAACTCATGTCCTTAGGTAAAGGTGGGTATGGGGCAGAGGAGGAAGAGAAAGGGCCGGTAAGTCTGGGACAGGAGCCTGTGGAGGGTAAGGAGATAAAGGTGGGTTCCGAGAGGCAGTGGCAGCTAGGTCAGCAGGATCCAAGTCATCCAGGGATGAAGTAGCTATTGGGGGAATGAAAACAAACACGCAATAGGAAGAACATAGGTCCTGATGATGAGTTAGCTCGAAAAAAGCCTGGACATAAGGAACTTTATTATGTTTGTGAAACTTTTTTAAAAATTTCAAAGTGGGGATTGAAGGAAATAAAAATACGCCCCCCCATATACTTGTTTGACATATTTTGAGATGGTTGTTCAGATAGCCAGCAATCAGAAGTAACCCTGTGAAGCTGTCTGTCCTAGGGGAGATTTGTATCTACAGAGAATCTGCATTCAGGCAGCCAGTTTTTCTCTGAGGCTTTCCCTTGTCTGGATCTAAGAAAAATTAACTGAGTCTAACAGCTTTAAAGATCTAAAAGACGCATTTATCATCTATTCTCTTTAAGGGCTGCTACCTGTGAGTTCTCATTTACATAACAAGGCCACCTTTGCTAACAAGGCCTCATCTTTCCCCCTCCTATAACCAGATTTACTATCATAGCTGTTTTGCTGCATTCTTCCTGTAACCTCAAGATGGTATATAAGCTTCTAAACCCCATTGAGGGGGAAGTAATTACTCTGTGGTTCTTCCCTGGATGCACATTAATAAGTTTGTATGCTTTTTTCTCCAATTAATTTGCAGTTTTTGAGTTGATTTTTTTTCAACCCCTACACCATCTACCTATGGTGCCTTAAATGTAGTTCTTCCTGAAAAGAACATTAATTAGTACAAATTTTACCCCTGTAATTTTAAGTTTTTACAAAATTGAAGTTTGCAAAATATTTGAAGTTATTAACAACTCTATATGTTTATTAACAAAGACAATTTCTATTGCAGAGATGTAATGAATATGACGAGTGAGACATCCAAAGCTTTGTGTGGAGGATGATTCAGGCAGTGGGTATGGGTCAAAGTTAAAGACATAAATGAGCTTTTCAAGTTTGTTGAGAAATTAGAAGAGATAAGAATCAGGCCAAGGCAGTGGCCTGTAATCCCAGCACTTTGGGAGGATTAGGTGGAAAGATTGCTTGAGCCAGGAGTTGGAGACCAGCTTGGGCAACATAGCGAGAACTTGTCTCTACAAAAAATAAACAAATTAGCTGGGCAAGTTAGCACTCTCCTGTAGTCCCCACTACTCAGGAGGCTGAGGCAGAAGGATCACCTGAGACAGGAGGATGAAGTTGTGGTGAGGCATGATTGTGTCACCGGAGTTCAGCCTAGGTGACAGAATGAGACCCTGTTTAAAAGAAGAAGAAGAAACCGGGCTCGGTGGCTCAGCCTGTAATCCCGCGCCTTTGGGAGGCTGAGGTGAGTGGATTGCCTGAGCCCGTGGGTTCGAGACCCGCCTGGGCAACGAGACCTCATCTCTACAATAAATAAAAAAATCAGCCGGGCGTGGTAGCGCATGCCTGTAATTCCGGCTACTCGGAAGGCTGAGGCGGAAGGATCGCCGGAGCCCAGCAGGTCGAGGCTGCGGTGACTGGGAGCGGCCACTGCACTCCAGTCTGGGCGACCGAGTGAGACTCCAACTTAAAAAAAAAAGAAGAAGAAAAAGAAAAAGCAGGACAGGTTTTCAAGCATACTGGGTGTGAGGAGTGAGTTGGAGGGTAATGAGGTCCAAGAATACTCAGAGGCTGAATGTTGTAAGGCATCATCAGCCATGGTAGGAAGCCCGGGTTAATTCTGATACGAGACCACTTGTGGGGGCTAAGCAGGTGAGCCGCAGGAAGTAATTTTTGTGTGTGTGTGTGTTGAAGTCTTACTCCATCGCCCAGGTTGGAGCGCAGTGGCACACTCACAGCCACCCTAGTGTTGACCTGCTGGGCTCTGGAGATCCTGCAGCCTCAGTCTTCTTAAGGAAGAGAACCTTAATTAGTATAAATGTTATCCCTGTAATTTTAAGTTTTTACAAAATTGAAGCTTGCAAAATATTTGATGTTATTAACAACTGTATATGTTTATTAGCAAAGACAATTTCTATTGCAGAGATCTAATGAATATGGTGAGTGAGTAGCCAGAAATATAGCCGCACACGACCACACCCGGCTAATTTTTGATTTATTGTAAAGATGAGATCTTGTCAAGTTGCCCAGGCTGGTCTCCAACCCGCTGGCTCAGGCAGTCCACTCATCTTGGCCTCCCAAAGTGCTGGGATTATAGGCTGAACCACCAAGCCTGGCCAGGAAGTAATTTTCTAACTCAAAAGCTCTGGCTGCTGAGTGAAGGTGGTAAGGAGCAGAAAGGACAGAGAGAAACTCTGCAGAAAGAAGAAAGTTTGCCCAAATCATTGCTGAGGCATCAGGAAAGGAGCTGTGGAGCAGCTTTGCAAATAAGCGATGCTGGAAGTCAGAGATTTTTTTTTAGTACCAAGATTGGACCACACCCAGGCAAGTGGGTGGGTTCTGTCAGTAGACAGGCGGGTGATGTCAGCAAGCAGTTCTCTGACACTGGCCTGAAGGTGTGGGACGCTTACTAGCAGGTGGGTCGCATCATGCTGGCAAGTGGACCAGCCACTTGTTTAATGAGATGGTGTTATGGACTGAATGCTGTGCCCCCACCTCACTTAAAATTTATATCCTAAAGTCCTAACCCCTAGTACCTCAGAATATGAGTGTGTTGAAGGTAGAGCCTGGAAAGAGATAATTAAGTTAAAATGAGGTCACATAGGTGGGCCCTAATCTGACTAATGTCTTCATAAAAAGAGGAGATTAGGACACAGACACTCACGAGGGTGGGTGGGTGGGGGAACCATATGAAGACACAGAGAGAAGACAGCCATCTATGAGCCAAGAGAGAGGCCCTCAGAAGACACCAACTATTTTTTGACACCTTGATGTTGGACTTCTAGCCATAAAAATTATGAGAAAACACATTTCTGTAGTTTAACACCACCCAGTGTGTGGTAGTTTGTTACGGCAGTCTTTGCAAACCAACACAAGTGGACATATAGCATAGATGAGCCGCTTCAAACTGTGCTCCCTTTGTCCCTATAATTTTGTAATAATCATTTTTTCCCCTTTTTAAACTTTTGGGTTTTACTATAAAGAGTTACATTTATTAAAATTTTCCATATTGTTTGTGTTTTTACCTTCAGAAAACACTAACACAATTAAATTACTGCTAACCAATTTTGTACTCCTAGGAAAGTGATTTCAATGGAAGCAACCTTCTGTTTATCTCAGAAAAATCATGCCACTGAAACAAGTATACCCTTTATCTTTAATGGATTCAGGAAGTGTCGCAATACCCAGGTCTGGTACCTGGAGCAAAGATATTTACATGTGTCTATCAAAGCCAGTTACACCCACATGCTTGGGGTTAAGTAAGACAGCCTTCACAACAGGTTAGAAATAGGGCAGGGACCAGCCATTTTTTCTCATGGCAAAAAAGAGAGGACAGGTATCTTTGGGGATTAAAGTTAGCCTAAAATAGTCCAAGGCAATTTGAAGCAAATGTAAAATGACTTGGAAATCTTGGGTATAATTGTAAAAAAGTCAAGCTATTTTTTTTTCTATTTTCCTCTATAAAATACCTGTTTTGTTAGAACATGTACCTCAGCATCTAAGAGAACTGGGCCCTGATCCCACTGGTATAACCATTCTAATAGATATAGAGTCACTAGCAAGACTTTAGAGTATAATCATTCTCAACACCACAGAGTCTAGAAGCAGCAGTAGAGACAATCTGGGGCAATATATATTCTGTTGATTATTAGTTTGTGCCTTGATAAATTAATTCCAGTTTCAAGCCTCAAGGCTAGTCTGTGCATTGGTGAACTGGGGCATCTTAGACCCATGGGCTGGAAGGGATGATACAGGACATGTAATTCAATATCTAGAATCTGCCAGACCTGAATTTGAATACTTACTCTGCCACTCACTAGCTGAGCCATCATGGGCCAGTGTCTCACCTGTTTGAGGTTTCATTTTCTCATATACAAAACGGGTCCTGTTGCAGTACCAGCCTCTGGTCAAATTAATGAGATAAAGCAAGTAATGTACTCAGCACAATATGTGACACGTGGTAAGTGTTAGTGATTATTATAATTATGACCAGAAAAATGTTCTCCAATTTGAAAAATAGAACAATAGGATAAGACTGAGTTCTGGGGGAATTTATGTAATGTCCAATTTAATAGAACTAAAATTTTCTGGCATTTGGGGGATATGATTATGCATATCCTGTTTGTTTTTTGCATATATTATGCCCCTTTATTCCTAAATGTTTTAGCTCCTGTTCGTTTATTCACTAGGCGCACGATTGCTTAAAGGGTAGACACAGTTGACTGCCACATAGGTTAAATGTGTGGTGAAGACATCAGTTGGACGAGCTTCAGGAGAGAAAAGCTCCTTTCATCCACTGCTACTACACCCATGCATGTCTCAGCTCTGACAATTCCCGTGGAACCATAGGTGAACACCTTAACCTCTAGGAATAACATGGGTACTATATAAAGAGCATGTTTATTTGCAGACCAGTTAGGAAAGCCCCTTTGTAAAGCACTCAACAGATTCAATGTCAATGGTTATCCTAGAACTCCTTCCTCCCCTTAAGCATTCAGTGACCTCAAATTGCCCCTTGCCAATCTGAGACTCTTCTCTATCTAGTTTCATACAACAGCTTCTATCCAAGTTTCATACAACAGCTTCTATCCTCTTCCCATCCAAATGTCCCATGGTATACCATCAGCAGCATGCCACAGTGTGACACAGCAGGATACTAATTACGACCTAATCCGATATTTCCTGAGATTCCTGACCATAAGACAGCCAGTGCTTATGGAAAACAGAAGTTATCAGATACCACATAAGATTTACTGGACCCAAATCTTCAGGGGAGAAATCTGATGCATTTTAAACAAAAACCATAGGTGATTGTGTGATTCAGCAAGTTTGGGAGACAGTAAAGTAATGCATGCAAATATACTAGTTAACTAATATATTATACTCTATCTAGACTCAACCCAATTAAAATGTACAGCTCTTTTAATATCCTATAGGGGTTATACCAATTCTGAATATTTCAGGTTGTACCTGAGGAGAGATTTATGGATAAAAAGAATTCCTTCTGACTTCTCTGGAAAATATTTATACAATTCTACATATATTTTTTATAGTCTCGTAGTTTGATATATGAATATCCTTGAAAGAAAAGCTATAGAATGATCAAATAATTTTAAATTCCAAATACTAAAAACAAAACTTAAAGAAATTAAACTTAAGTCCAGAGATGAGCCACTTTAGCAAGAGTCTTTAAATTTGACAAATATATTATTTCACTGATTATAAAATGCTTTTTTTTTTTTGCATTTTAACATCTCTGTAATCAGAATATATCTTAAAGCTGATTGGCAATCATCTTTCTTGGTGGTATATAAAATAATAGAGCTTCCTAACATAGAATGTGGTCAGGCATAGAGGCTCATGCCTGTAATCCCAGCACTTTGGGAGGCAGAGGCAAGAGGAAGATTGCCTGAGCCTACAGGTTCGAGACCAGCCTGGCCAACATGGCAAGACCTTGTCTCTACAACAAAATAAAAAAATTAGTGTTGGTACATGCCTGTAGTTCCAGCTACTTGCAAGGCTGAAGTGGAAGGATCTCCTGAGCCCAGCAAGTCAAGGCTGCAGTGGCTGTGAGTGTGCCACCGCACTCCAGCCTGGGAAAACAGAGTGAAACTCTGACTCAGCAACAACAAAAAACAAAGCATAGAATGCGTTGAATTCAACAAAGTACTGAAAGGAAGCACAAGACAGTGACATTTTTCTCCATCTCTACTGACACATCAGTGATCCAGGTTTACCCTCTTACCTGGGTGTCTCCTGTGTATTCCCATTTCCACAAGCTTGACCACACTTGAAGATCCAGCACCAGCCAGTGTGTCTCACTGGCTGTAGCCTGCCCAGCTCACCCAAACTGCCCAGCTCACCAAACTTTCATCTTCTTATAGCTCTTGTTGTCTAGAGCACCTGTTTTCTATTTCTCTTGCTTAGCATTTATGCTGCTGCCTTGTTGACCAAATAATTTTGGTGCTGCCTTATCGTGTTATAAACATCTTTGGACTCTACAACTAAATGGTAAACATCTTGAACACAGAACATTTGCCCTTATCTCTTACTCGTCCCCAGGACCCAACATAGTGTTCCCATATGGTAATAGTCAATAAATATGGATGACTATTTACGGATGGCAGGGTGACCATATACTTCATCATCCAGATCAAGACATTTTAAGAATGAAAGTGGCATCATAAATATTTAAGTGAGACAATGGGCATAAACTAGGACCATCCCAGGCAGATGTGGTTACTCTGCATATAGAGGTCTTCCTCCTTACTAGACTGTAACCATTTTGAGGTTAGTTACCTACTACTTAATTTAGTATATACAAAATAATAACCTTTTCAGCCTCAATCCTAATGATTAACCACATACAATTATTTTCCAAGAAAATTAATCTATTTTCAAGGACTAGCACATTTTTCTTGTCTTGGTGCCTTTTTCAATGCTATTCCTTCATCCAGACATTAATGGCTACCTAAAGTTGTCTACAGCCTAATCTCCAGCATGTATGGGTTACCTTACATGGTAGAGGGAACTTTGCAGGTAAAATTAAGACAAGGATCTTAAGAAAGGGAGAGATTTTCCTGAAATATCTGGTTGGGCTCAATGTGTAATTATAATGTGTAATCCTTATAAAGGAAAAAAGGAGGCAAGAGAAGAAAGTCAGAATCAGTCGGGGCGGTGAGGGGGGGAGAGTGAGAGAGATGAGAGGAGATGAGAGGATGCCACACCCCTGCTGCCCCTTTCTAGACTTCTGACTTCCAGAACTGCAAGTAAGAAATTTGTGTTGGTCAAGCCTCTGAGTGTGGGGCAATTTGTTACATCAATCAGAGGAAACTACCACACAATCTAACCTGCAAGAATTACTCAAACATCAGCTCATTCTGAATCCATTTCCTGGCTCCTGCAGCTGAGTTTACTTCTGCCAATTTAATCTGTTTTCTTTTGAGCCTCTCTTATAGCATTTACTTACTCGCTGGTACAGTGTAGACACTGTCATTTTTCTTATTCTCTTTTAAAAGCAGTAGAAACCCAAATAAAACTAAAGCAAAAAGAGAATTTATTGAGTCATGTAAATGGAAAAGTCCAGGTATGGAAATTCAAGGAAACTTAGATGCAAGTGTTCAATGTTGTCAGGTGTCCGGTTCCATCTCTTGGCTCTGACTTCTGTGTTGGCTTCATTCCCAACTAGAAGTTCCCTTCACAGTAACTATTATGACCACCAGCAGTTCCAAGCACATACTCTATCTAGTTAGCAATTGTTGCGGAAACGCTTTTTTCCAATTGTTTCAACAAAAGTTTCAGGATTGAGTATTTTTGGCCTAGTCTGGGGCATGACCCCATCACTGGACCAATTCCTTGGTTAATGGAGTGGAATTGGCTCTGATAGGTCAGGCTTGAGTCAGAGTTAAGGTGATCAACTCATACCAATTTGCTTTATACTTTTCTAGTTTGCACATTAACAGTTCTGTGCCCCAGGAAATCAACCCCTCAGTCCAGGGCAAACCAGGACAGTTGGTCATCTTAGTTCACCCTGTGAACTAAAAGGAGTAGGAGAGGAGGGGAGTATGGTCAGCCCCATGTGACCCCCATAGACTAAGAGTGGGGTGGTTTCCCAGAGGAGCCGTCAGAAGAAGGAGGAAAGAATGTGGGCGGGAAAGAGCAACAGGGTAATGTCCTCTTCATTCGTTTTTCTAGATTAGAGACGCCTTGAAGGCAGAGACTGAATCTTGCTTTTGTATCTTTTGAAAATTTGAGCACATTGCTCTCCACATAGGAGAATCTAAAAAAAAATTATACAGATTCTTTCACAGCTTTATTCAATATCTGAACAAATTGTTTTACAGTAAAGAATGTCTAGCACTATACAGACATAGTGGATTATCTGGGGTTATCTTTAGAAGGAATATTTAAAAACATTTTGCAATCTTAATTTGATTGAGATTACTCAAATGTAAACTTACTGAAAATGGCGGAGGGGGAGAGTTTTAGCTAAACTTCCTTCCTTCCTTCCTTCCTTCCTTCCTTCCTTCCTTCCTTCCTTCCTTCCTTCCTTCCTTCCTTTTTTGAGTAGGAGTCTCACTCTGTCACCCAGGTTGGATTGCAATGTCACAATCAAGGACACTGCAGCCTCAATCTGCTGGGCTCAGGTGATTCTTCCACCTCAGTCTTCCAAGTAGCTGGAACCACAGGTGCATGCCACCACGCCCAGCTAATTTTGTTGTTAATTTATTGTAGAGACTCCATCTCACCAAGTTTTCCAGGCTGGTCTCGAACCCCTGGGCTCAGGCAATCCTCTTGCCTCAGGCCCCAAAGTGTTGGAATTACAGTCATGAGCCACCATGTCTGGCTAAATGTACTTTCAAAATCACTAAAGTACTATACATCATAAAGTCCTTTCCCCATCTTTACTTAAGATAAAACCTTTATCATATTTTCTTTAACATCTAGTATATCTAGTATATATTAAAAAGTGAACCTTAAAATACCCTCCTAGTGATTTGAAATTTGATTTTCTAGTTTTCATTGTTTTGCTTAATTAGAGCTGTGCATAGACAGGAATTGTTTGTCTTTGGGAAGGGTGTGGTTTTGCTCTGAAATCATTTTCCTGTAACTTCTAACTCCCAACCTACTCCTGCCAGCAATGTGTTATGCATCACAATTAGCAGTTTAAAAGATAAATAATTTAATAGAGAACTATAATTTTGAAAATGGGATAAGATTTTTAAAATATGTTGTGTTAATGAATAAATGCTAAATCTTGAGTTTAGTTCATGGGGAAAAAGAAACAAACTACCCCTGACATGCTGTTTTCAAATCTGACATTGCCCGTGGAAGCAAAGACTCTAGTTGTAGTTAGTTATTGTGAATTTTTTATGTTGTTGATACATAATATTTGTACATACTTATGGGGCACATGTGAGTATTTGTATATGTATACAATGTGTAATAATCAAGCCAGGGTATTTTGAGTATCTATCACCTTGAGTATTTATCATTTCTCTGGATTGGCTACATTTCAAGCCCTCTCTTCTAGCTATTTTAAAATATATTTTACATTGTTGTTAACTATAGTCACCCTACTCTGCTATCAAACATTAGAACATATTCCCCTATCTAATTGTATATTTGCCAAGTCAGTTCTCACTGTTCTTTAATTTATAATGAAAGGACATTAAAAATAAATGTTACTATTTTACCTACCTAAATATTTATTTCTAAAAATCACATTGGAAATAAAGAAGTTGCTACTGTTATGTTTTCTTTTATTATCATTAAATTCTTAGCATGACACTATAGTGGGTTTTGTCGTGGACTTCCACCTCATTCCCACTGAGGAAAAAAAAAAACCAAAATGAGCAGTTTGAGAGAAACCTCACTTCAAAGTGTGGACTGAATTGGTCTACTGATAATTCCATATTATTTACTCATTTAGGTTTGGGCATATGACAGAATGTTGGCCAAACGGGTTGAAGGAGATGGTTGCTGAGGCTTCTGAGAAAGAGAAGAAACGTGGAAGTCAATTCTATCACTCAGTAGAAGTGAATCATACAGTTCCTGTTGTTACTGGTAGTTACCTTTACCATCAAAGGAAACAGAAATCAACTCTGTTAAAAGCCAAGTGAAAACTTAGAAAGAATTCGGTATTTGATGACGTTGTGTTGCTAATTCAACTAGTCCTGAAATCTGCCCTACCTCTGGACTTTTTGTTCCACAAGATGATAAACATCATTATTTAATCCCATCTGAAAAAGGACTTCAGTTGTGGTTGAAATGGTAAATATATGGGGGATAGCAAAAGTTTGGTGCTAAAGGTCCTTCTATGATCTTATGTGTCATTTTGTTCCTCTGTTCTTGACCAATCTATCTTATAAAAAAGGGGTCCAGACTACACGGGATTCCATAATCTGACTCAGTCACATAGGGAGCAGCAGTGGAAAAAGGAAGCTGCTGTCTTCACCACATATCTGACCTATGGGGCAGTAAACTTTAAGGAACTACGCACCTAGTCAATGAACTAACAGAATATGCATAATCATATCCCTCAAATGCCATAAAACTTAAGTTCTGCTAAATTGGGCATTGCATAAATTCCTCCAGAACTGGATCCTGACTCTTGTTTAAGCCGGGGTACATTTTTCTGGTCATAATGATTAAAATCACTATCACTTATTATGTGTCAGATACTGTGCTGAGTACTTTACTTGCTTTATCTCATTTGACAATAACCCTAAGAGGTTGTTACTGTAACAAGACTCGTTTTATAGATGAGGAAATGAAAGCTCAAATAGGTTGAGACACTGGACCACGAAGTATTCAAATTCAAGTCTGATTCTATGCACTGGGTTACATCCCTTCCAGTTCTGACAGCCTATAAGTCTAAGATGGGCCAATTGATTAAGGCATAGTCCAGCCTCTGAGGTTTGAAATTGGGGTTCATTTTTCAAGGCACAAACTAATAATCAGCAGAATATATCTAGCCCCAAATTATCTCCATAGCTGCTTCTAGATTCTTGTTCATGGTTATACTCTACATCTCAGACCAATGGGACCAACCTCAGACTTTGATATGTAAGGTCCACGATTGCAATTTACTAATCCAATTACCAAATCTTTAACATTTGAGGATATTACCTGTGAATGATACTTCACTTAACTGTACTTTTAGCCCCACTGGAGATGGCAGTAGTGAACAAGAAAGAAAATAGCCTCCTGGAACTTACATTTTTAACAGGAGGGATAATGAACCGGGAGTATCTTAAAACGTTCTATTAAATCCAATAATGATTTAGTGAGTACTTTATGCCAGGTTCTGGGTTTGGCACCGCAGACACAAAGCAGGAAAAAGACACTATCCTTTCCTTGCCAAGTGTGCCTGGACAACTTGAGTGTTAACGAATAAATCTACTTCTGTTTGGTAAATTCTCTTTCTGCTAGAAAATGTAGTTACATCATTCGACTGTTTGACTAGCCTTCCATTTTAAAGGCAGGCCCACAGATCCCACATACACATCTGTCAGGAGAAAGTGCCCATTTTTCAGCTGTAACAACCCATTACAAGTTTCCTACCGTAGAGATTGTGTTTATTTTAATCTCGCTTGTAAACTGCCTAGTACCCAACTTCTCAGGTAAAGGTACTCCCTTCTCCACTAAGATGACAGACAGCTATGTTAGATCCGTGTTGTTTTAATCCCAATTCACTGGGTCTGGCTGAAGCTTCTCTAGATTTGTGCTGGACCTTGGTGCAGCCGAAGTCACGTTCTCCGCGGCCACCGAGCCGCCAGGTGCACAATAACTTAGGGGGTGGCAGCAGACCAGCGACTTGGCAGTTGCCTGTGGCCTTTCCGGGACTCGCTAGTTTTTTAGGTCCCTTGAAGGGCAGCCAGACCTAGAATGATAAGAAAGGGGCGTGGTGGGAGAAAGGAACCCACCTCTCGTCCTAGGTTCATTCGACCTCGCCAAGGCACCTGTCCAACCAATCGGAGAGGGAGTTACATTCAACGCTGGTTCCGGCATCCAATCCACGAGCGTGTCTCAGACTCTGCGGCCCGGGTCCAGCCCTCCAGGCGGCTGCGCACACTCGCAGCGCCCCCAGCAGCGCAGATCTCCAGGAGGTTGCGGCCGTGCCCCGCGGCTTGGGCGCAGGCTACTGCGCACGCGCCTCAGGAAGCGCTCTGCCTCGCAACTTACCAGCCTGCTGCCTCTTACCCCCGAGTGCCCGTGGGTGCTGGGTTCCGCGAGCGCCGGGTTCCGCACGCTGGGAAGAAGCGGCAGCGGGTGAGTAAGAGCCTCTCGCGCTCGGCGTGCTGGAGGGAAATAGTATCCCCTCTCCAGTCCACAGGAGCTTTGAAATTAGACAAGGTGAGACCCTCTTGCCCTCTCTCCCCCATTACATACACATCCCCTGGGGCGCTGGCGGGGAAGTTCACGAAGGGACCCGAGGAAGCAGGGAGGGCGTGGGCCCAGGGGGAGGCGGAGGCCGGGAAGAGGGAAGAAAATTTAGCAGGTGGCTGTGGAATGGGGGGAGTGAGCCTTGGAGTTCAGGGTGACGGGAGGGAAGTTGGCTGGAGGGGGCGAATGTGGGTCTGGGATGGAAGGGGAGACGGGGCGGGGCGGACTGTCCATGCATCTCCCTGAATATTCGATTCGAGCTTGTGTCCATCATTTATGATTATGCTTAAAAACTAATTTCCTAGAAAACAAACCGAGCAATAAGAGATACTTATGGGCCGGATACTGTGTTAAGCACTTTACAGACAACCCTTCCTTTTCTTGTCACAGCAACCCTATGAAATAACAGCATCCCTTTTAACAGGTGAGGAGTCAAGGTCGGAGAAGTGAAGGGACATCTAACCAAGATTGTACAACTAGTGACAAGCAGATTCAGGATTACTTACAGGGTCTGACTTCAGAAGGGCTTCACTTAATAATCATCAAGTGATCTGATGGCGCTAAGTCTGAAGATTTGCCAAGTACTATAGGGAATGAACTGCTGGTTTTGGTATTATGGTTTTCTTTTCTATTTTTTCAGAGATTGTTTCGATCTATTTTAAGGAAATCAAGAGCTTCCCCCACCTCCCCTTGCACTTAAATTAGTTACAAAATATAATTTGGAATACATTTTTATGAAAACACTAGGAGTAATTGGGGGTAAGGTAGTTTACTATGTAGAAAGTAAGATAACTGTTTTAAAGATGCTAGAAAATTTTGTGTACACTGGAACATTGGAGAATAATTTAGAATCCTGGGATTTTTAAGACCATAAAAGTTTTTTAGGGAGTAGTTGTATTTCTTTCCTTCAACTACTAGGAAAGTAACTAATAATCACCTAAAGGTAACTGCCTAAATTGTCTATGGGCTTAGACAGTAAGACTATTTTAAAGCTGTATAAGAGTTCCATTGTTTTACAGAACACATGGCATACTAATGGTGATAGATATCTTTCACCATATACTGTAACTGTTGTACTTTCTCAATTTCACATGAGCTAAGAACACCAGTGAGAGCTGACTGACGTGCATTCCATTCTGGCAGTGCATCCCAGAGAGCTAGAGGGTATTTTGTTCCCTGAATTGAAAATTCCCTCATTCTTCTGCTTCTCTTTCTTCACTGTCTTTCTGGTGTGAAAAATTACAAAATTTCTCAATATTTCATAATACAATAATTTTGTTCCCTGACAACTTGATTTACATTTCTTGAGAACTTCTCACTGGTGCTTATACTTTAACACACCCTTTAGAAGGAAACAGAACGTGGTAGACATGGATCCAGCACTGCTAATGTACTTTTTTGTCAGGAAAAGTTCTAACAGTTTGGAGGTTATTACCAGAATCGATAACTTGCTGTTGCTACACTTGTAAACATGTTGAGGATATGAAATAAGTAAGAGGACAGTAAAGCTACTAATCCCTTTCTGAGCTCAGCCAGTCACTGAACTTGAGCTTCATCACAGGTAAAAAGAGGAGATTAAAATAAATTATTCCTAATGTATTTCATAGTTTCACAATAATATTCTGCCCATCATAGTGCAAACTTTTTTTCTTCTAACATAACAGCTTTGTAACTTGAATGGATAAAGGGAAAATAATACTGAAGGCCTGTTCTGTAATCTTTTTGCATCCCCATTTTACACACAAGGAACTGAAGTTTGGATAAGTTCAATCTACCCAAGATCACCCATCTTCTGAATTTTTGCTCAGGTTCTGGGGTCCTTCTGACTTGAGTATATAGTGTTTCCACTACTGCTGAGCCTGAGGACAAGGACTGGAACACTTGGATCCTGGCAGTGCTAAGGATTAACAACACATGCTCCTTGAGCATCCTTTCCACTCGAGATCTGAGGAAGAAAGATTTTGATTTTGATTTTGTGGGAAAGGACAGACACAGGTTTTTGTTCTATTCTTTTACATATGGGAAGTGGTATAAGACATTGTCACATTAAAACCCTCAAGTTTGTAATATGGAGTATAAAATTCACACCATTTTGAGATATCAAAGATGTTTCCTGTTTTGTGGCAGCTCATTTAGGAGTATTATTTCACTTATCTATGCTCTTTTTAAAAAATTTTATTGAATATAAATTATATACCATTCAGTTCACTCATTTAAAGTACACAGGATGGATTTCTGCACCTGTTACCACAACCAGCTTGAAAACATTTTCATCAACCCAAAAAGTAACCTCGTACTGACTGGCATTTACTACCCGTTTTTTTCCCAACCTATATGACTACTAATAGATTTGCCTGTTTGAAGCATTTCATCTAAATGGAATCACACAATAAGTGATCTTTGTGATTGCCTTCTTTCCCTTAGCATAATGTTTCAAGGTTTTTCTAAATTGTTGCATGTATCAGTACTTAATTCCTTTTCATTGGAGATTCACATAATCTCCTATTATGTGAATATACCATGTTTATTCATTCATGTATTACTTGGTGGACATTTGAGTTGCTTCCACTTCTTGACTCTTACAAATAATGCTACTGTGAACATTTGTGTACAAGTTTTTGTATGGACATATGCTTTCATTTCTCTTGAGCATGTATGCGTAGTAGTAGAATTGCTGGGTCATATGGTAACTCTCTGTATAACCTTTTGAAGACCTGCCAGAATGTTTTCCAAAGTGACTGCACCATTTTACATTCCCACTAGCAGTTTATAAGAGTTTATATTTCTCTATATACTCATCAATACTTCCTGTTATTTGTCTTTATGATTTAACCATCCCCCTGAAGCGGTATGGCATTGTGGTTTTGATTTGTGTTTCTCTGATGACTAATAGATGTTGAACATCTTTTCAGATGCTGATTTGTCATCTGTTTCTTCTTTGGAGAAATGTATTTTCTGATCCTTTGCTCATCTTAAAATTGAATTATTTGAACTTTTATTATTGAATTGTAATCATTTTTTATTCTAGATATAAATCCCTTATCAATATATGAATAGCAAATATTTTCTTTCATTTTATGGATTGTCTTTTCACTTTCTTGATGGTATCTGTTGAAGCATAAAACCTTTTAATTTTGATGAAGTTCAATTTATTTATTTCTCTTTTTTGTGACTTGTGCTTTTGGTGTATCTAAGAAGGCTTTGCCTAGCCCAAGATTATGAAAGTTTACTCCTACATTTTCTTCTAAGAACTTTACAGTTTTAGCTCTTAATTTAATTCCACAGTTTATTTTCAGTTAATTTGTGTTTATAGTATGAGGTGGGAATCCAAATTCACTCTTTTGTGTGTGGATAGCCAGTTGTCCCTGCACCAATTGTTGAATTGTCTTGGCATCCTTCTGTTCTTAGAAATAACTTTATTGCCGGGCTCGGTGGCTCAGCCTGTAATCCCGCGCCTTTGGGAGGCTGAGGTGAGTGGATTGCCTGAGCCCGCGGGTTTGAGACCCGCATGGGCAGCGAGACCTCATCTCTACAATAAATCAAAAATCAGCCGGGCGTGGTAGCACGCGCCTATAATTCCAGCTACTCGGAAGGCTGAGGCAAGGATCGCCGGAGCCCAGCAGGTCGAGGCCGGGAGTGACCACTGCACTCCAGTCTGGGTGACAGTGAGATTCCAACTCAAAAAAAAAAAAAAAAAAAAAGATATAACTTTATTACCAAAGGCAGGCCCAAACTTTACCTGAGTATTTGTGTACCTAATCCTGAATTGTACCCCATCTTTAAAAATAAACAAATAAATAATTAAAAATCTAAAAGAAAAAGAAGTAACTTTATTAGATATACTATGATATTCCATTTGTAGTAATTCCTCTAAGGGCTGAGTTTTCTTTATTTTTGAATTGACAGTCTTACTCTGTTGCCCAGACTGGAGAGCAGTGGCATGCTCACGGCCATCCACTGCAGCCTTGACCTGCTGGGCTCAGATGATCCTTCCACCTCAGCTCTCCAATAGTTGCAACTAAAGGTGTGTGCCACCTTGCCTGGCTAATTTTTCTTGACATATTGTAGACACAAGGTCTCACCAAATTGTCCAGGCTGGTCTTGAACCACTGGGCTCAGGCAATCTTCTCTCCTTCTCCTTTCAAAGCTACCATTGCCTGACTAAGGACTGAGTTTTCAAAACATGCTTTATGGGATATGAATCTCAAACACAATTTACAAAGAAGTTTTGGTGTTGTAGAACAAAGTTGATAAAAGTGTAAACCCTGTCATTGTTTTTCCAGGATAGCAGCCAGATTCATTATTTTGGTTATTTATGTTCCTCCTTTGAGAACTATATGTTTGAAAAGTATAAAGCCTTTATTTCCTGATATATGGCACATACATATGTTTTTGCGTTATGAATTTAGTTATATGAGACATTTGTTGAATGATTTTTAAAGAATGAACTAAAATAGTGTCTGCTGAGCAAGACTTGATGTGTGGAAAGTAATTTTATGATGGAAATATAAATTATTACTAAAGCACAATTATAGGCCACCAAAATGAATGATTATTGTCTTGTACATGTTGAAATACCTTCAGAAAGACTGTGACAGTGAAGTGTGGTGAATGGAAGTTAAGGCTGGCAGTTATTTCTCTAATTATTTCACAGTAATTTGTATGCAAGTTGGGCTTGGATAATGGAGAGGCCCTAATGCGAGACTGAGACGTTTGAACTTTCTGTATAGGCAGGAGGACCCTTTTAACCTTTTTTAATTAGGGGAAAATTAATAGAGCTATGCCCGGGGAGATAAAGTTGGCAGCAGATGAGTGGTGAGAAAAGGGAAGGTGATCAAAGTAGGAAGGCAAGTTAAAAGAAAAATGTATTCTGGACAGGAAGTATTGAGGACTTAAAGAAGTACAGCAGCAGTGGAGATGGAAGAGTGGGGAACTGTTAAAAATGCTGGTGACACGCTTGCAAAATATGGGCTTAGTGTCAGCAGACGTATGTCTCTGTGTAACCTGGCTGAATCACTTAGCCCCTTGGGGGCTTCGGGCTCTCCCAACAGTAGAGATCAATAAGACAAGCATATTTCAAGCATTTTTAAAAAATGCTTATGACAAATGCACTTTCCAGGTCACACTCTGGACTGAGTGAATCGGAATCTCCTAGGTATAGTGACTTGACAGCTGCCCTTTTAACAGGCTCCCATTGGTGATTCTTGTGTCTTCATCTGTTCTTATTAATATTGTGTGTATTAGGTGATATGAAGGTAGAATTCAGTAGACTGGCAACTTATGGTGTACTCGGGAGACCTTTGTGTGCCTGAGAGAATGGTAAAGCTGTTTTAGAGGATTGAGAACTAAGGAAGGAGGAAGGGGGAAATATTTGAAGGTGTAGAGAATGCATTCAGTCTGTCATGTATCTGATTTGACTTGGCAGCCGAATAGCTTGTGTAGTGGGATTGAATTGGTTGGGAATGTAATATGGTTACTCAGGAAAAGAGGGCAGTGAATAAAGAATGTGGTTTTTAAAAGTAGATTTATGAGTATCTTTTCCCCATGAGAAGATACTGTGTCATCTATTTGCTGATTTAAGTCTACTCTGTTATTGGAAACAAATATTTGGGTGTAAAGAAGTAGCTATACTCAGAAAGAAACCAGGGATCTGACTTAGTCCAAGTTTTCATAATAGAGCTGTGTCCCTTGACACAAGTTCTAGAAATGCTGGGACCTAGGGCAGCAGCCCACATAATTTTGTTGTCTGATCAAACCTGGTTAAGGCTGTCTGAGAAAGGAGTTAAGTTGTGCATAAACACTATGTCAGAGGACACAAAATAATGAAAAGGGAAGTACCACTGTCTAGGTCCTTGTTAGCCGAAATTGCTGAGGTATGACTGGGTCTGTCTGTGGAAGTATGAGTATGCCTCTTCTCCTACTTATTAGGATTGTTACACTGTCTTTTAAAGAGGTGGTTTAATTTTGTTACTCTGCACTGTTTTTGGTTCTTGGTTAGCACCAGCAACACATGTTTCATGCATCAAATTCAAAAGGCAGCCTGTCTCAGGTTAAAATGGTAGAGATTTTCTAGACCCAAAGGCCCTCAGAAATAAGATTCTGTGCATTTGGTCTTCATAATTTTAAGTCACTGTTTTTCTGAGGGTCACAGCTTCAATCAGTAGGTATTTGAATGGTTATAAGTACACATCATCTAGGTGGTGTGTTTGAAAGAAAGAGAGAAAGCCTTTGTCTTCAAGTATTTGCGCAGTCTAGTTGAGAGAAAGAAGAATACATAACAAATGACTAACAAACTTCATAGTCACATTATTTTAACTCGCTGCTGCTTATACCTGGGACGTCAAGGTGTGTACTTCTGTGGCCATACCCAGGGTCTTCTTACTCTGAAATAATGAATTCACTCACCTCATTCTGACTGCAGTCCCATGTCATTGCAACTTTCACTAAAAGTTACTCTTAAAACATCAGTTTTTTGTCTCCATTGGAACCTCTGGTCCAAAACTTATTTACTTCTTGCTTGTCTCTATGGGTTTCAGCTTTGATGCTCACATTTCAGCCACTCTTTCGTCAGCATCTTCAACTTCTTTAGTTAGTCATCCTTTAGTTTCTAGCAGAATCTCAAGCTCAGGTCAGATCAGCTGCCTGTTTTGTTCATCCCTGTGCTAGGGCTATTGAGTTGCTGGGGAAACCAATCCCCCATGTTACTATGAAAACTCGCACAGCTATCAACATTGCATACCAATCCTACTGTCTCCTCGTACTCTCTCCCATTGTCCACATGAACCATTTTAGACATTCTCTGTGTGTTTCAGACCTCTGAGCTTTTTACCACCTTACTTCCTCACAATAATTGACCCTACCTCCAGCAACACAGAATACAACTCCCTTCACCTCCAGCCTTCAAACCTGTTAGCTCACCTAGCCTTTACTCTTTCTCTCCTGTTATAATGGAAGAGGCATCCTGCCCATCTAAGCATATCAGTCTACCTAAATCACATGTCCTATTTTCTTAGAGATCAAAAAAGCTAGAGACTGAAGAAAGGGAGAGTTATTAGGGAAAAGCTGTTTTTGTAGTGAATGGATTGTTTTTAAAAAAAAACACATAAATTGGGGACATTAGGCAGAATAGTTACATCTTTGACAGCAAAAGGGAAGTTTAAGAGAGATGTGGTGATGAAATTTATTTTGACAGCAGTTAGATTTCTTCAGAAGTTACTGTGGCATCCAAGTCCCTGTGGGATTTGTCTCTGTGTGTCAATCTCTTGTGAATATTGAGGAAGGTACAGGCTGAGGGGAACCTTTTTCTCAAGCAGCATTTATTTCGTACTCTCCCCTTGTTATGCCAATATTTTCTTAACAAGAACTGATGATAAGCCTGTGTGGTAGAATTTCCACCAACTATTTCTATGGGTTAAAGGAACTATAGAATACCATTCATTAAACTAGAAAAATACTCTCTCTCTCTCTCTAGAATCTCTGAAAGCTTGGCATTAACTGTACTTCATACAAAAGAGTTATTTTTGTTTTATTGGTTTTTTTTTTTTGAGTTGGAGTTTCACTTTGTCTCCCAACTGCGGTGTAGTGGCAGCACATTCACAGCCACCCCAGCATAGACCTGCTGGTCGCCGGTGATCCTTCTGTCTCAGTCTTGCAAGTAGCCAAACTACAAGCGTGTACTACTGCTCCTGGCTAATTTTTTATTTATTGTAGAGGTGAGGTCTCTCCAAGTTGCCCGGGCTGGTCTCAAACCTGCAGGCTCAGGCAATCCAATCGTCTTGGGCTCCCAAAGTGCTGGGATTACAGGCTGAGCTACCGAGCCTGGCCTTTTCATCTGTTCTTATTAAGCCTTTAGAATAACTTCTCCAGCTAGAAATGAGCAAGACAAAAAGAGTATTTCTATGTAATATTAAGAATGACCCATATCCCTTAAGATGTGGATGGGGCAGGGAATATACAAATAGAAAATTGAACAAGTAAAGGCAATTTTTATTTTTTCCAACTTTAGTAGGTTATTTTAAAATAAATGACGTTATTTAATTTTATATTGATATAGGTAAAGCTGGCATATAAAAGGTTTATAAGTGTGGAGTCTCTTCTCCTGTTGGCTAAAATTCTGAAGCTCAATCCAAACCATATATCATGACTACTTATACATTGTGTTTTTATGTTTTAGGAACCTGATTGCTGACCTTCAGCGTGTTCATTATGAAGTTATTAGTAATACTTTTGCTTTCTGGACTTACAACTGGTTGCAGAGGCAACTCTTCCTCTAGTTTGCCACCCAAGTTACTACTGGTGTCCTTTGATGGCTTCAGAGCTGACTATCTGAAGAATTATGAATTTCCTCATCTTCAGAATTTTATCAAAGAAGGTGTATTGGTAGAGCATGTTCAAAATGTTTTCATCACAAAAACATTTCCAAACCATTACAGTATTGTGACAGGCTTGTATGAAGAAAGTCATGGCATTGTGGCTAACTCCATGTATGACACAGTCACAAAGAAGCATTTTTCTGATGCTGATGACAAAGATCCTTTTTGGTGGAATGAGGCAATACCTATTTGGGTAACCAATCAGCTTCAGGGAAACAGATCAAGTGCTGCTGCCATGTGGCCTGGTACTGACGTACCCATTCACAATACCATATCTTCTTATTTTATGAATTATAACTCCTCAGTGTCATTTGCGGAGAGACTGAATAATATTACCATGTGGCTAAACAATTCAAACCCACCAGTCACCTTTGCAACACTCTATTGGGAAGAACCAGATGCAAGTGGCCACAAATATGGACCCGAAGATAAAGAAAACATGGGGAGAGTGTTGAAAGAAATAGATGATCTTATTGGTGACTTAGTTCAAAAACTCAAAATGTTAGGATTGTGGGAAAATCTTAATGTGATCATTACAAGTGATCATGGGATGACCCAGTGTTCTCAGGAAAGACTGATTAACTTGGATCTCTGCATCAATCATTCAGACTACACACTTATAGATCTGAGTCCAGTTGCTGCAATACTTCCTAAAATAAGTAAGTAAGCTTTTAGCTGAGGGATACTATTATTTGAATGGAAAAGTAATTGAGGAGCGATGTTTTTATAAAAGAATGAAGCTCTGACTTTTTGTCATTTAGGACCATGTACTCATACTTACTCAGAGTGGGATTATATATTTATCTCCCTAGTTTACAAGTTTTTAACAATTTGCTTATGGCTTAGGTTCAAAGTGATTATTTCTTTTTTTTAAATATATATTTCTTAATCATTCACACTAGTGGAAAAAGGACATTTTTATCCATAAATATTTTGGATTAGTGTGAAACATTTAGTCGAGTTAGTGTAAGTTGCCTTTCTTCTACTGATTGAAGACTTAGTAATTAATAGTAACATGCAGTTTATGCTTATCTAGGGAGCTAGGCATGAAAATGCTCCCCTTTCTATAAAAGTCCACCAGAGTAATCAATAAGGGTAATCCATAAAGTGAAACAGAGATAAGTGAATGCTTGTGAAAGGTGTGTGTATCAGTCTCCAATACTGTCACATTATTATTGCTCTGGTTTTTTTTTTGTTTTAAGAATTAGGTGATTTGGCCGGGCTCGGTGGCTCAGCCTGTAATCCCAGCGCTTTGGGAGGCTAAGGTGAGTGGATTGCCTGACCCTGCGGGTTCGAGACCTGCCTGGGCAACTTGGTGAGACCTCATCTCTACAATAAATCAAAAATTAGCCGGACGTGGTAGTGCGCACCTGTAGTTCCAGCTACTTGGAAGGCTGAGGCGGAAGGATCGCCGGAGCCCAGCAGGTCGAAGTTGCAGTGGCCCGGCCACTGCACTCCAGACTGGATGACAGAGTGAGATTCCAACTCAAAAAAAAAAAAAAAGAATTAGGTGATTTAATAGATGACGTCCAGAATTTATTTCCAGTTATGCTAGTTAGACATATTATTTTCTTATCGGTCAACTATAACTTTTTTCTTTTGCTATTTCCTTTTTCTTCCAGATAGAACAGAGGTTTATGACAAACTGAAAAACTGTAGCCTTCACATGAATGTTTACCTCAAAGAAAACATTCCTAACAGATTTTATTACCAACATAATGGTCGAATTCAGCCTATTATTTTGATTGCTGATGAAGGCTGGACAATTGTGCTGAATAAATCATCACAAAAATGTAAGTATTTAGGATATTTGTATAGTATCCTAGGGACAAATCACACACTGTGACACTGTTCTGTTAAGATGGTACTTTGACTTAGAGATATTTGCACAGAATAATTAGTTCTGCTCTCAGCTAGAAAATTCTCAAGTCTTCATCTGATAGTTTACAGTAACTACAATTTCACCCTTAGATTTGAAGGATGGGCAGCCTTAACAGTGAAAGTGTAGTTTTGTTTCTTACCCAAACCATGATTACTGTTAGTAATTTTGAAGAGTAGTTCTCTTGATTTATAGAAAATCAGAGAGAAGTAAAGAAACAGTAAAGGGGGAGAGATTAGCTAGTTCAAATTCCTTTTTCTTGTGTGTGTCCAAGTAACCCTAAAAAAAAAATGTGTCCAAGTAACCCTAAATTTTTCCTCAAAGAGGAAATCATTTATCTGAATGCTACAACTATTTCGAACACTGGGCAAGAACTAGAAAGTAAACAAACAAAAAAATCCATTAAATAAATAAAATAGATGTGTCAAAAATCTGTCTCCAAACTGAGATAATGTATAAGGAAGAATTGCGGGTCTTGCCTCAACTGAAGTTTTTATCTGTCCATATTTTACATTCAATTTGAATTCTTTTTTAAGAAAATCTGATTTTGTAGTCCATAGCAAGATTCAGCAAGCTTTTTTTGTAAAGGGCCAGATAGTAAATATTTTAGGCTTTGTGGACCAGCTGGTCTTTGTCTGAGCTGCTGAACTCTGCCTATATAGTGTGAAAGCAGCCATAAACAATAGGTAAACAAATTGAAGCATGGGTTTCAGTGAAATTTTGTTTACAAAAACAGGAGGGCTGAACCTGGCTATGGGCTGTAGTTTACAGTTCCCTGACCTATAGCAATTCAGAAGCATCAGGCAAGGGTAAGATGACTCAGGGTCAATGAGTATATAATTTATATTTTGCTAATATTATATACTCATTGTTAAAAATTTTTGAAAATATAGAAAAACATAGAAAAGAAAACAAAAACCATCCATAATCCCTCAATGCAGAGATACAGGCAAATGTTGGTTGTGATTCTAATCCTTTTTCCATTGCACATACATGTATATTTTAATATTACTGAAATCATACCATTTATACGTATTGTTATATTCTGCTTTTTTGTCATATGTCATATTCATTATTTTTATTATGAAATATTTCAAGCATACAACTGAAAAATAATGTAACAAACATCAATATACTCACCACTCAGTCACCTGCACTTAATATGAAAGTGGAAGCTTATTAAATGCAACTGATCTACATGAAAAGGCAGTATTTCTTAAAATAAAACTAAAAATAGGAAATTTGGAATTGGAGTTATATCAGGGACTATAACATGTTTTTCTTTGAGTCTAACTTTCACTGGTGTTCCATGTTAGAGTCATCTGGTTAGACTTTACATTCAATACAAGAATCCCTCCTGTAACATTTTCATTTATCTGACCCTCCTGATGATGGAGTGTTTACTATCAGTAAAGCAGTAGTACATTACATCTTTTACTTCTTACCCCAGGGGCACTGAGATTGGTAAGGCTGTAGATTCACTTTTCCCCTGTTCAGTGGTCTTACTTCTGCTCTCCCTAGTCATAAGGACCCTCAGCCGGACCGCTGTCCTTATCCAGTGCTATTTGCAGTGAGCTTTTGCTAACAGTGCTGGAGTTAGGCAAGTGAAGTAAGTGGGACTAGGACTGAAAGATAAGTACATCAGGTTAAGAAGTGTTAAAGTTTGAGACCGTGTGTGTGTGTGTGTGGAGAGAGAGAGAGAGAGAGACAGAGACAGAGAGAGACAGAGAGAGACAGAGAGAGAGAACATGGCTGAATTGAAGAAATAGAAATTTGGATTTCTGGCCCATCTTGTCTGGTCCACTTAACCACGGCATTAAGGTATGGGAATTAGACTGGCTAGAATCTAGTGTATATATACTAGAAGCAAGTTATTTTGTAATAACAAGTCTGATTTTATTGACTAGCATCATTTTGTTCTTTTTCAGTAGGAGACCATGGTTATGATAATTCTTTGCCTAGCATGCATCCGTTTCTAGCTGCCCATGGACCTGCATTTCACAAAGGCTACAAGTACAACACAATTAACATTGTAGATATTTATCCAATGATGTGCCACATCCTGGGCTTGAAACCACAACCCAACAATGGAACCTTTAGTCATACTAAGTGCTTGTTAGTTGACCAGTGGTGTATTAATCTCCCAGAAGCCATTGGGATTGTCATTGGTGCACTCTTGGTGTTAACCTCGCTGACGTGCCTCATCATATTCATGCAGAATAGACTATCTGGACCTCGTCCATTTTCCAGACTTCAGCTACAAGAAGATGATGATGATCCTTTAATTGGGTGACATGCCGGAGTTTACACAAAGTGTCTTTGATCCATCACAAAACTAAGAATAGTTTTGTTAACTATGAAAAAAAAATACTTTGAGAGACAAAGAACTTGACTAAGCATGCTATAGTAATAATAATTATTTTTCCCCTTGTGTTTTGTTTTTGGTGCATTTGCTAATACAAATAACCCTGATGATAGCAAAATGACTAGTAAATCATTAGTTAACACCATCTATTTCTCTAAGTAGAAATACTAGAAATAAATTTCGAGAAAAATACTCTCTTTGCTTTTTTTTGCAATTAAGATGTGATACATCTTTAAATGAACATATACCAAAATTAGTAGGCATGCTTTTCTGATAAACTTATATATTTGTAAACAAAGCAACAGAAATCTTTATGTAATTTGTGAATTTTGTGTATCAGGGAGGAAAAGTTTTTTATATTTTTATATTTACCTTTATTAATTTGTATCCCAACTAACCTTTTGAGATAGTAAATTCTCTGTGGTGGTTAACCAGGGAGAAAAGACCTAGCATATGAAAAAAAATTTTTTTTTTTTTTTAGTTGGAGTCTCACTCTATTGCCCAGGCTGGAGTGCAGTGACACACTCACGACCACCCCAGTGTCGACCTGCTGGGCTCTGGCAATCCTTCCACCTCAGCCTTCCAAGTAGTCAGAACTACAGGCGCACACTACAACACCCAGCTAATTTTTTGATTTTATTATAGAGACGAGGTCTCACCAAGCTGCCCGGGCTAGTCTTGAACCCATGGGCTCAGGCAATCCACTCGCCTCAACCTCCCAAAGTGCTGGGATTACAGGCTGAGCCTCCGAGCTGGGCCTGAAAAAACATTTTAAGGAGAGCTGTTAAAAACAAACAAAACAACTAAGACCATGTGATAAAAGCCTGAGTTGTCACCATTGTGTCTTAAGGTGTTGAAGTCTCAAAAGCTGTATCTTTTGAAGATTATTGTTAATAAGAAATTCAGAAGAAAATAAGAAAAACAATTTTCTCCATGTATGGTTAATGCCTTTGTGTAAATTATTTAGTTGTGTGTATATGCACATGTGTGTTTGTGTGTGCGGTTGTACAGATACTGTGTGACTGATTGCAGAAGGAGGTTGGAGATGGGCTGTGGCCAAGCTTCCATATTCCTGAAGAATTGCAGCTCTCAGGAGAGGTTATTTTGCACTTCAAATTTGTTTACTTTCTCCTAACTCAAAGTTAAAATCATAACCTAAATTTATTAATTTTTGTTATCATTTAGCTTTCTCATGTGATTGTAACCTAGTATACTAAGCGATGCAGAAAAATTTATGACATGAGTATAAATCTGAATTTGGGGCAATATGAGGAATGGAGATTTTTGTATTTACTTTTAGGGCTTTATGCCTTGCTTTTTAGGCTATAGAATAGTTAATTTTAAAACAGAATTTAGTATTTTTTTAATCTTTTACATAATTCATGTGTTAAGTGGCAGTATAGCCTTAGTGCTACTTCTGCTTTTTTTCTCCAGTGTTTGTGTCACAGAAATAATCACTTTACTCCTGTCTCTTTTTTTCACTCTACTCCTGTGTTTTTGTTATTTTTTTTTGAGTTGGAGTCTCACTCTGTCGCCCAGACTGGAGTGCAGTGGCCGCTCTCGGCCACCGCAGCCTCGACCTGCTGTGCTCCGGCGATCCTTCCACCTCAGCCTTCCAAGTAGCTGGAACTTCAGGCGCGTGCTACCACATCTAGCTAATTTTTGATTTATTGTAGAGATGAGGTCTCATACTCCTGTCTTTTAACATGTTTGTTCAGAGCCAAGGATTTGCTATGAAGAACTCACCCACCTTTGCTAGGTGGTAGCTTCTAATAATCAAAGTTAATATGAAGGAACTGAGTTGCAGAAGACTAGATTATATTTATTACAGGAAAATTTGGGCCTAAGAGCAATTCATCAGGACCTGAGACAAGCAATTAATATTGTGCTTTTTAAAGTTTGATGGTATAAAATATATATGGTAACTTTTGCAAATATAAAACTGATCTGTAATAAATAAATAGGCAAATGTTTATGATCTGTGATGGTAAAGAACAACAGTGGTGCCAGTCATCAAATATAGAATGTGTCCTGCTGAGTCACTGCTGATTTCTTGAGCCTGGTATTTAGTGCCTGTTGTATTTGGATTCTTGAGAGGCATTTCTATACCCTACCTAAATAACCCATGCTGTTGGTCATAAATTGACTATATTTTTAAAAGCATTAAAAAAATGAAAACCAATAGACCAAGATTTGCTTTTGGACAAATTTTTTTTTTTTCAGATTTTTTTCCTCATATGAAACAGTTATCCAATGGTAAATAGTTGATCTGAACAAAATAATAGAAAGGTTATTTTCTGCTTTAAGGCATATTTTTTAAAAAAGAATGGAACTGACACATATAAGCTTTTAAAAAAAAGTAGTGGACTTTTTTGAAGTCTAAAATAGTAGCAGAATATTTTATACTTGATGGTGTAAGTTTTAGTGATTTCATTAGCTTGATTGGTGGTTATGAGTTTCAGAAATCTACCCATGACATTTAATCCATGAATGGATTTATATAGGATGGTATAGGAAGGAATGTCCTGTCAATGTCTTAACCCTTTCAACAAAACATTTACCTGTCTTGTCTCTCCTTCCATTATCAAAATGTTAACTTTAATTTTAAATCCAGTAAATGTTTTAAGGTATATGTTGATGGGATGAAGATAATAGTATTTATTTTATCAAGGATACATATATTTTATACTGAACTTTGTTAGTTCAGTTATATCTTTTGAAAAGTTATCACTGTAGTACACTTAAAAGAGATAGTAAAACTAGACTTTTACATTAAGGTTTTGGTGTGTGTTTTGTTAAATAATTTTATTTTTTTTAAATGTGGGCAGCGCTCCTCCCACCCCGCCCTCCTCCCCCTTCCCCTACACCCCTGCCTCCCCCGCTACCCCCGCCTTCCCGCCTCCGTAGCTACAGCCAGCGGCCCCCAACCCCGGCACCGGACTTGTTAAGTAATTTATATGCTGCTGTTTTCTGGGTGACAAAGTATTTGGCTTTAAGAAACATTTAATTGTTTATGGCAATACTCCAAGGTAATAGGAAAACTTTTGATTAAGTTGTTTTGTTAATTCAGTGAGAGTATTAAGAATAGGTACATTTATGTATTACATGGGATAGTGCTGCTGCTGTTATTAATGTACAAGTTCTGGTAACCACAATAGAATTTTTTTAAAAAGTCTATGCTCTGTGTTACAGGCTTTATATTATTATTCCATTGGGCTTGGTATAAGCATTTGTAGGTAAATTCTTGGAACACTAAAGGATTAAAATGCTTTTATATTGTTTTTGGGCGTCTCTCTCTTTTGCCCATATCTGATAAGCTTTAAGGATGATTGCACTTAATTCCTTTTATTTGGAAGGTCTTATTTCATTGTTAACACATAAAGTTATAAACAAAGGACAAAGAGGAGATGAAAAAATGTGGTATTGTCAATTCTTAAAATAGTGTGTAAATAAAATGAGTGCTTTAAAGAAATTTGTATGTAGTGCCTTAAAATATATTTTGACTATATTGTTTGAATTCATAGGTAATGACTTTGTTCATGATTTTTAAAATTTATGTGAATAAAATCTACCAAAACATTCTTACTGCAATTATTAAATATAAAGTTTAGTGTCATTGGTGATTTTTTAATTTGTCACCTACTTGCAAAATATGCATAGTATAATAGATGTTGACATGACCTAGTAATATTACAAAACCCTTGTAGGTGTTTATTTTTTAAAAAACCCAGATTGAATGTATAAAATTGGACCAGAATTTTAAATCAGTGTAGTTTATAATTTAGCATAAAGATATCATTGGAAAGAAAGCCAAGATAATTGTGTGTGTGTGTGTGTGTGTGTGTGTGTGTGTGTGTGTGTGTGTCAGGGCCTCACTCTGTTGCCCAGGCTGGAGTGCAGTGGTAGGATTATGGCTCATCGCAGTCTCAACCTCCTGGGATCAGGCAATCCTCCCGTCTCAACCTCCCAAGTATCTGGGGCCACAGACATGCACCACTGCGCCTGACTTTGATTTTTTGTAGAGATGAGGGCTTGCTATGTTTCCCAGTCTGGTTTCAGACTCTTGGACTTGCAATCCTTCTGCCTCGGCCTCACAAAATAGTGGGATTACAGGTGTGAAACACTGCGCCTGGCCCAACATAAATTTTGAAGATGCTTCAGAACTGTAATTTATTTGCTTATGGTAGAAGGGAAAAAGTTTGACGAAGTAGATTACAAAAAAACAGGGTGGGAGACCCATTATAGCATTTAAGCTTTGTACGTAGCCATAAATATTTAGTGACTTGTCCTTTTGACTATGGATTCAACAAAAGTCCCCTCTAGTAGACCAACGGTTAGTTCATTTCCTGTTTTTATATTCAGTAAATACTACTAGTAGTCCTGGGAAAAATAGAAGAATAAAAGTTCCTTTCTTTACACTGAAAGAATTTTTTCAAAAGGGGTAAAACTTTAAAGCAACATAATATTATGGTTTAACTGATGCTGGTGAGATCCTTGGATCCAGAATTATTTATCTAGGCCCTGTGCTTCCTGAAATTTGAATGTCAGCTCCACCTCTCTCTCCCCTGCCCCTGGCCTCCTTGGTGCCAGTATTTGAGGATCATTACCCGCTCCTCTCCACCTGTGCTTCCCCCCCCCCCGACCTCCCAGGCCAGTGAACACATCCACAACCATTGCTTGAAAAAAATGTGTGAGACTCACTGATCCAATTAGCTTCTGGGGTCCTGTCACAAACATTCTGATCACAATATACGTATATATATCATGTATCCTAATGTGCATGTGTGTGCAGGTGGATGTTGGTGTTGAAAAAACTAGATCCTCTGACTCATGTCCTATGGTCAAAATACTCGGGAGGTAAAAGCAGGGCCTCTGCTCAAAGAGCAAGCCAAACTGCTATGCTAGTCAACATACCTTCTTTTATTCTCCAAAATCTCATTTCCACTGTCAATAAAAAATCTAGTGAGTTCTTCTGATGGCTCCAGTTATAGATACGTGTCTCCAGTCCAGGCCTCCCTCTTGTGTTAAAGATCTGAATTGCTAGTCACCCAATCTGCATTCTGCTCTAATCTACTGTGCTCAAACTCACTTTTATAAACGGGTGATAGAAGCAATGAAAATTAACCCCAAAACAAATCTAGATAACCCCACTATACAGAGACACGTTTTATAAAGGAATTCTTATAGGTCAGGCACAGTACTATTGATTTACACATAGTTTGAAATGTCTATTAAGGTGAGTGAATTTGATTTTTACACTCAAAATTTCTGTGAATACTCTTCTCACCTTTAAAATAATCGTGGTTTTGTTTTGTTTTGTTATACCAGCCCTAGCAGATTTTTTCCCCCATTTAAAAAGGACATATAGGAGTTCTGTTTCCAGTAATGTTAGACAATGGAATTCAACCCAACCCTCTTGTTGACAAATAGAAAATCTGGACAAATAAAAGATCTGTGCTTAGGCATTGAGGAATTTCTAAGAGAGTGAAGAACAAGAGAGCAATATTCAGGAGGAAGAAAACCATAACCATGAATCCCTAATGGCATCTGTGAATCCAGAAGAGGCAACTGAGAGGTTGAGGTGGTAACCCAATCAAAAGAGAGGCTGAGGAAGGGTGGTGGAAGGAGAGACGCTGCAAATGTTAATAAATATATATTTTTAAAATCACAAGAGGGTATATTGTACAAATAAATTTGAAAATATAAATGAAATGGTTCATTCATTAGGGAAATATTATCGAATAAAATTGCCTTAAGTACAGAAAGGGAAACTAAAACACCAATTTCTGTCTTAAAAAAATTGAGACAGTTATAAATTAGTGTACAGTTGGCTATCAGTTTATACTTGCTTCAAAACTAATGTTTTAGAAAAAGAGATATGTAACTTTCAAGGTGAGTATACTGATATTAAACTTGATAGAGATAGCATCAAAAATAAAATAAAACTATAGATCAATCTTGAATGAGAAAAATACAAATAAAAGTAGCAAAATAAAAAACAAATCTAACAATATTAGTAATTAAGTGTAAATAGTCTGAACATTCTAATGAAAAGGCAGAGATTATCAAATTGCATGAAAAAGTCAGATCCAATTACATGCAACTGACAAGAGTCAAACTTTACATACAAAGACACAAATTGAAAATAAAAGGGCCGGGCTCAGTGGCCCAGCCTGTAATCCCGTGCCTTTGGGAGACTGAGGTAAGTGGATTGCCTGAGCCCGCGGGTTCGAGACCTGCCTGGGCAGCGACACCTCATCTCTACAATAAAAATTAAAAAATCAGCTGGGCGTGGTAGCATATGCCTGTAATTCCAGCTACTCGGAAGGCTGAGGTGGAAGGATTGCCGGAACCCAGCAGGCGAGGCTGCGGTGGCCGGGAGTGGCCACTGCACTCCAGTCTGGGTGACTGAGCGAGACTCCAACTCAAAAAAAAAAAAAAGAAAAGGATAGAAAATGACATACTATGAAAACTACAGGAAAGCTGGAGTATATATATTAATATTAGACAAAGTATTCTTCAAAACAAGAATTTTTATTATAGTACAAGAACCAATACATCAGGAAAACAACACTACTACAAGTATTTACACCTAAAACAGCTTAAAAATACATCTATCAAAAACTGATGGAGAGATTCTTGGGAAGATGGTGGCAGAGCAAGTTGGACTAAGTGATTCCCAGTGTGAGCAAGTGAGTGCATGAAAAATTTTGTGTACATGTTGGTGAGTAAGTGGGCGTGTGAGTGGCTGACTGAGTAGGGACTCAGGAGCAAGTGACCAGGGCTTTCCTGGTGAAACAGCTGGTGCTGCAGTTGCTCTTCTTGGTCCCTAGTGCTTCCTGGGGGACAGAGGCTGAGTACCATTTTTAAAAAAATCAACAAAGCCCTTCCTGGGAAGAAGCTGCCAGGAGAGACTACTGGCTCCAGGGTCTGCCTCACAACCACAGTGCCTGGCCAGACACTGATGGCAAGGGCTGCAGAAGGAGCACAGCAAGGGAGCCCAGAGGCAGAAAGCCCCACTGGAGAAGATGAAAGAGGCACCCTGCCAACATCTTGAAAACTGGGCAGGAAAGTGCTCCAACTTGCTCACCATGGAGTGACAGGCCCAACTCAATCTCTGTGATTGGCAAATTAACTACTCAGGGGTTGATCATGACCCAGAGGGAATATCCTGAAAGCACAAACTCCGGAGGGACAGGATGAGTACTCAGCCTCAGGCGTCCCACCCCTACCCTGATTCAGCCACCAGATGAAGCATGTGGCCAGAAAAGAATGAGGGAGACCTCCAAAGAGATCAGTGGTGAGTCCAGGGCTGACTCAACCCCCTTTTCCCCTACAATCCTCTGAACAGCAGACCCACATGGCTGGGGCATGACTGAGAGGGACAAATCTAAGCAGAGTCTGGATGTCAGCCATAATAGGAGGACTCCACTCCAGGATAAGGTGGTTGAGGCACCCCCCACCAGTTCCTAGGGAAGAGACAATCCCATACCTCCCCACAGGAGGGATGCCCCTGACCATACTAGAGTGGGAAGAGAGGACTGAAGCCCCACCCAAACCCACTGCCCCCTCCTCCTTCCTTGGACTGGACACTGGGGAGATGGTGAATGAGGCTGAAGCTCTGCAGGAGACATCAGAGGGGCAGCTGAGAGGAACAATTACAGAACCTGCCACAAGAAGGCAAGTTTTTTTTGTGGCTGTTTGTTTGTTTTTTAATTTTTTTATATTTTCTTTTGTGCATGAATGTGTATGTGAGGGTTTGATCTGCATTCCTCCACCTCTTTTTTGTCTTTTTCTTTTTTCTTCATCTTTTTTTCTTTCTTTCTTCTTTCATTCTTATTTTCTCTTTATGTATGTATGTGAAGGATTAAGTGTTCATCTTTCAGTTTTTTGGTTTGTCTACTTTTGCTTTTTTGTTCTTCTCTCGCAAGTTTTATGTGTGTGTAAATACATGTGAGGGTTCAATTTGAATTCCTTTTGTTTTCTTTTCTTTTTTTCTCTTATTCTCCTTTCATTTTAGGTTGGGCTTGGTTTGTGTGTGTTTGGTTTTTCTGTTTTTTGTTGTTGTCATTTTGTATTGCCTTGTTGCTATTCCAGTTTCTTGTGTAGTTTGTGTGTGTGATTGTTTTTGCTTTGGTTTCTCCTCTTGTTGTTCTGTGTTTTCCATCTTATTTCATTCTACTTTTCTCTTTCCATTGCCATTACTTTATCTTGGATCAGAGGGTACACACACATACCCATTGCATCATCATATAGAGTGGTGGTGGGAGTGAGTCTCAGGGAACCCATACCACAATCAGTGAACATTGTAATTTTCAAGTAGTTTCTGAATCCTAGCTCCCCATCCTCCGCCTTATTCGACTCTTAAAACTACAAGAGACAGCAAAGCTTCCCACCCACAGACCTGTTTCAAAATAGAACAAATTCAGAGCCCTAATCAGGGAAGAAAAGAGGACTGAGCAAACATCAGAAGTGAAATCCTCTTCCACTGCCACTGAATAATGGAACTAAAGAGAAAATAAAGAGATCTGTCACAAATGAGGAAAAATCACAGGTAATTCCTAGTGCTACAAAGAGAAAACACCTGAAAAATCAGGTCTCAGAGTCCAAACAATGGGAGTCACCAATGACTGGTCCTAAAATACAAAGGGGATTAGAGAATGTGTGGAAAGAGTGAGTAAGACTCAAGAAAGACAAGCTGCAACATTGAAAGAACTTGTAACAGGTTTTAGCCATAAAAAAATTAATCCAGGAAATAAATAACAAGATGACAAGTATGGACTCGCAGAACTTGAATACTAAAACATGGAATTAACCTGATCTGTAAAAAACATAAGAGGCCAAACCAATGCCGGATTGGTATCCCAGAGGAAGAAAGGGAAAAGGAGAACACCTTGGAGCAAGTATTACAGGAGGTTATCCAAGAAAACTTTCCCATCTCATCACAGATGTGACCATCCAAACACAAGAGATATAGAGAACCCCCTCAAGATATCAAATGAGACAAACCCCTAGACACAGTAATTCGTCCACACAAAGTAGGAACAAAAAAATCCTAAAGGCAGCAAGAGAGAAAGGTCAAACTACCTACAGGGGAAAACCAATCAGAATAGCAGCAGACCTATAGGCAGAAACACTACAAACTAGAAGGGGCTGGAGTCCAATTTTCAAAATCCTCAAAGATAAACAATTTCAATAAAAAATTTCCAACCCAGCCAAGCTCAGCATCATCAGCAATGGAGAATTAACATCCTTTCCAGACATCTAGTCCCTAAGAGATTACGTGGCTTCCAGACTAACTCTAAAGGAGATGCTTAAAAAGGTATTAAGAACCAAAGAAAGAAAGAAGAAAGAATGACCACGTACTTCCCAAGAGAACCGCAGAACACAGAATCAACAGAGAATACATTGCAACGCAAACTTGAAAACACACACAAACATCAACTCCAAAGCTAAAAGAAAACAAAGAAAAAACTTTACAAGAGCCTCATGATGGGTATAAACAATCACATTTCAATAATCAGCCTGAATGTGAATGGACTAAACGCACCATTGAAAAGACACAGAATGGCAAACTGTATAAAAAAACCATGACCCCAAAATTTGCTGTATCCAAGAAACTCATCTCACCACAAGTGGCACACAGACTCAAAATTAGAGGATGGAAAATGAGTTTCCAGGCAAATGGATCACAAAAGTAGGCAGGAGTCACAATCTTAATATCAGACAAAACAATCTTTAAGCTATCAAAAATTAAAAAGATGTGAAAAGATACTACATAATGATAAAAGTTTCACTCTATCAACAAGAAATATCCATCCTAAACATATATTCACCCAACACAGGTGCACCAGTGTTTACAAAGCAACTACTAAGTAAACTAAAAAAAGATATTCCAACTGCTTGGAAGATGGAGGCAGAAGGTCACCTAAACCCAGCAGGTTGAGGCTGCAATGGCTGGGAGCATGCCACTGCACTCCAGCGGGGGCAACAGAGTGAGACACCAACTCAAAAACAACAACAAAAAAAGATATTGACTAACACTATTATAGCTGAGGACTTAAATACCCCACTAACAATCCTAGATAGATTACAGAGGCAAAAGAATCACAAAGAGATCCGGAACCTCAACTTGATGCTTGACTAAATGAACTTAATAGACACCTACAGAATATTCCACCCAATGACCACAGAATATACATTCTACTCATCACCACATTGAATCTACTCCAAGATTGATAACCTCCTTGTTCATAAATCAAGCATAAACAAATTTCATAAGATTGAAATACTGCTATGCACCTTCTCAGACTACAGTAGAATAAAAATAAATATCACCACCAACAATATTCCCCCATACCCACAAAGACATGAACACTAAACAGCATGATGCTGAACAACTACTGGGTCAACACAGAAATCAAAACAGAAATTAAAAGATTCCTGGAAACAAATGAAAGTAAAGAAACATTCTACCAAAATCTCTGGGATGCCATGAAAGTGTTTCTAAGAGGGGAATTTATGTCTCTATGAACACACATCAAGAAAATGGAAAGGTCACAAGTTAACAGCCTAACAAATCATCTAAGGGAGCTGGAAAGACAAGACCACCAAATTCCTAACTTTAGCAAAAGAATCTAGATTACCAAAGTAAGAACCCAAATACAGGATATAGAAGACAAAAAAATCATAGAAAACATTAACAAAACAAAAAGTTGGTTCTTTGAAAGGATTAACAAGATTGATGCACACCTAGGCAGAATGGCCAAGAAAAAGAGAGAAAAAACCCAAATAAACACAATCAGAAATACAAAAAATCAAATCACAACTGATCCCAAAGAAATGCAGAAGATTATCAGGGATTACTATGCACACCTGTATGGAAACAAACTTGATAACCTAAATGAAATAGAGGACTTTCTGACATCATGCAACCTCCCAAGACTGAAACAAGAAGACACTGAGACACCAAATAGACCAATTACAACCCAGAAAATTGACTCTGTTAAAAGAAAACTACCTACAAAAAACAAACAAACAAGCAAACAAACCAAAAAAACCCTGGACCAATGGCTTTCCAGCAGAATTCTACAAAACGTACAAGGCAGAGTTGATACTAGTTCTGTTGGAAGTATTCCAGGCAACTGAGAAAGACGGAATTCTCCCCAAATCATTTTATGAAGCTAACATCACACTGATATTTAACCAGGCAAAGATCCAACAAAAAAAGAGAACTACAGGCCAATATCCCTTATGAACATGGATGCAAAAAACCTCAACAAGATTCTAGTAAATTGGATCCAATAACACATCTCAAAAATCATCCCCCATGACCAAGTAGGTTTCATCCCCTACTGTAGAATGCAGGACTGGTTCAACATCCGCAAGACCATAAATGTAATTGAATACATCAACAGATGTAAAAACAAGAACTACATGATTTTATCATAGATGTAGAGAAAGCTTTTGATAAAATCCATCATCCCTTCTTGATAAAAACCCTTAAACACCTAGGTATAGAAAAAGTCTACCTCAAAATAGTAAGTACCATCTATGATAAACCCACAGCCAGCATATTGCTAAATAGACTGAAACTGGAAACGTTTCCCCTGAAAACTGGAACAAGACAAGGCCACCCACTCTCACAGCTCTTGTTCAACATATTGTTGGAAGTCCTAGCTAGAGCAAGTAGACCAGGAAATCAGGGTACCCAAATAGGAAAAGAGGAAGCAAAGTTATCCCTCTTAGCTGAGGATATGATCCTATACCTCAAAAACCCAAGAGAATCTGCAAAAAAACCAAACTGCTTTCACTGATAAAAAACTTGGGCAAAGACTCAGGGTACAAAATAAATGGCAAAAGACAGTTGCATCCTTATACACCAACAACAAGCAGACAGAGACCCAAATAAAAAGTACAATCCCATTTATAATAGCCACATACACAAAAAATGAAATAGCTTGGCATCTTCCTAACTAGAGAAGTGAAAGACCTTTACAATGAAAACTACAAAACACTGCTCAAAGAAATCCAAGAAGAGACAAACAAATTGAAAAATATTCCATGTTCATGGATAGGGAGAATCAACATTGTTAAGATATCCACCCACAGATTCAACGCAATACCCATTAAATTACCAACCTCTTTGTTCTCAAATCTAGAAATGACAATAGAGAAATTCATACGGAAACATAAATGACCATCAATGGCCAAAACACTTCTTAGCATAAGAAAGAAAGTGGGAGGTATCACACTTCGAGACTTTAAACATTACTGTACCAACCCCTAGACACATAGTAAGTCCCCTAAACAAAGTAGGAAAAGAAATCTTTACTATAAGGCTACAATAACCCAAATAACCTGGCATTAGTACAAGAATAGGCATATGGATCAATGGAACAGGATAGAGATTCCAGAAGCAAAACCTCAATTTCTCAACCAACTCATCTTCAACAAAGCCTCCACCACCTACCACTGGGGAGAGGAGAACCTATTCAGTAAATGGTGCTGGGAAAACTGGCTGACCACATGCAGAAGACTCAAACAAGACCCCTATCTATCCCCATACACCAAAATTAACTCTAAATGGATTAGAGACCTAAATGTAAAACCTCAAACCATAAGAACCTTAGAAAATGCAGGACATACCCTTATGGAAATTGGAACTGGCATCCAATTCCTGAACAAAACCCGAAACCCACAGGCCATAAGAGATAAGATAGACAAGTGGGACCTCATTAAACTAACAAGCTTCTGCAAAGCCAAAGAAACCATCAAGAGAGTAGGGAGACAGCCCACAGACTGGGAAAAAGTATTTGCCAACTCCAGGTCCGACAAAGGCTTAACATCTTGGATCTTCAAGGAAGTCAAACATGCTGAAAAGAAAAAAACAAACAACTCCAGTATAAAGTGGGCAAAAGATATGAACAGACACTTCTCAAAGGAAAACATCTGAGCAGCCAACAGACACATGAAGAAATGCTCAACCTCACTAATCATCAAGGAGATACAAACCAAAACTACACTGAGATACCACCTAACTCCAGTCAGAATGGCAGTTATCAATAACTCAAAAAATAACAGTTGCTGGAGAGGGTGTGGCAAAAAGGGAACACTTCTACACTGTTGGTGGGAACGCAAACTAGTGCAACCTCTGTGGAAAACAGTATGGCAATTCCTAAAAGCTCTAAATATTGACCTCCCATATGACCCTGCAATCCCCCTACTGAGAATATACCCTGAAGAACTCAAATCACTCTATAGAAAAGATACCTGCACATGTATGTTTATCGCAGCATTGTTCACAATAGCAAGAACCTGCAATCAACCATGCTGTCCATCAAAAGAGGACTGGATTTTAAAAATGTGGTGCATATACACGATGGAATACTATGCAGCCATAAAAAAGAACAAAATCATGAATTTCGCAGCAACCTGGATGGAACTAGAGTCTACAATACTGAGTGACCTCTCACAGAAACAAAGATCTGAGTATCACATGTTCTCACTCATATAGTGGACCTTGAACATCCAACGTAATACTATAAGAAAATGACTGACAGTGGTGGGAAACTTTGGGGGGGAGGGGAAGGAAGATGGGATTAACGGTAGTAAATACCTGTCTGGGGACGGGGAGACACCTCTTATCAACAAGGGTCCCTGAACGAAGCACATTTGTATACCTAACCCTTAACTGTACCCCACAATATCATAATAAAAAATATTGATTATAAAAAAATAAAATAAAATAAAAAATGTGGTACATATACCCAATGGAATATTATGCAACCATAAAGAAAGGCAAACATATTGACTTTGCAGCAACTTGGATAGATTTAGAGTCTATCATACTCAGTAATCTATCACAGAAACAAAGAACAGAGCATCACATGTTCTCATGCAAAAGTGGACCTTGAACATTTACCATAATACTATAAGAAAGGAATTGGCAGTAGCAGTATACTGCTGAGGGTGGTGGGACACAACATCAATAAGGGTACCTGATATCAAACCAGGCAAAGTGGGGATCAAAGGGAGGGCCTAACTTTACCTGTATGATGAACACTTATATACCTAATCCTGAATTGTACCCTACATCTTTAAAAAAAAAACAAAACTGATGGAACTAAATAAAGAGAATCTGAAACATAATTGTATAATTTAGCACTCATCTTTAAGTAATTGACATTACAACTAGACCAAAAAAAAATCAATAAGCATACAGAAGATCTAAGTGATGGGATCAACCACCTTGACTTACATGACATTTAGAGAAGATTATAGACCCAAACTGCAAAATATATTATTTTCAAGTGCATACTGATGAATAATGAAGTTCAACTATATGCATATGCATATCAAAGAATTGTAGTTTTACCAAGTATGCTTTGCTTTCTGACTACGGAATTAGATTTAATAACATTGTGTTTTAGAAAAACTTTAAATATTTGGAAATTAAACAATACACTTCTAAATAATTTATGGGACAAATAGAAATAAAACAAGTAAAATAGTTTGAAATAAATGATAATAATACATATATAACACCAAACTCTATAGTATGCAGCTATGGCATTACTTAGATGGAAAATTGTAGTTTTGAAATGCCTGTCTTAGAGGAGGAAAGGTTTAAAATCAATAACTCAAGACTCCACTTTAGGAAACTAGTAAAAGGAGAAATTAATCCAAATTGAGTAGAAGGCAGGAAATAATAAAGATAAAATCAGAATAAATGAAGTAGAAAAGACAAGAAAATTAATAAAGTCAAAATTTGTTTTTTTAAAGTAAAAATTGATTAGCCCCTACTAAGAATGCCTAAAGAAAAAAGGGAGATTGAACAAATTAGTAATATTAGTAATAAATAATAATAGAAAATAGAAAATCTTAATAGCCTTATATCTATCATATAAATTATCAAAAACATCAAATAAAAAGTTTAAGTTGCAGTGGTTTCACTGATTAATTCTATCACGTATTTGAAATGATATCAGTTTTACACAAACTCTTACAGAAAATAGAGGAAGAAGAAATACATTTGAACTGCTTTTATAAGGCCAGTGTAACCCCAGAACTAACACCTGATAAAGATATTAAAAGAAAATCATAGGGCCAGGTACAGTGGCTCACACCTGTAATCCCAGCATGTTGGGAGGCCAAGATAAGAAAATTACCTGAGCCCAGGAGCTCAAGACAAGCCTGGGCAACATGGCAAGACTTTGTCTGTACAATAAATAAAAAAATTAACTGGATGTGGTGGCACACACCTGTAGTCCCAGCTATTTGGAAGACTGAGGAGGAAGGATCACCTGAGCCCAGTAGGTCCAGGATGAGGTAGCCATGATCAGGCCAATGCACTCCAGCCTGGGTGACAGAATGAGACTCCAACTCAAAAAAAAAGAAAAGAAATTATAAACCAACATGCCTTTGAACAAAAATCCTTAACAAAATATTATCTCATTGAATTTAGCAGTATTTCAAAAGGATAATGCACATTAATAGGTGGAGTTTATAACAGGAGTTCAGTATTGCTTTGATCATGGAAAATCAATGTTATTTTCATATTATAGGAAAAAAGGAAAACATCAGGTCAATGAATGTGGAAAAGCATTTAGGAAAATTAGACACCTATTTATGACTTGAAAAACATAGCCAAAAAAACCAAACTTATCAAACTTGGAATAGAAGGACACTTCTTCAAGGTGATAAATGGCTTCTATAAAAACGTAAAACAGCTGGGCTCGGTGGCTCAGCCTGTAATCTCGTGCCTTTGGAAGGCTGAAGTGAGTGGATTGCCTGAGCCCGCAGGTTCGAGACCCGCCTGGGCCGGTGAGACCTCATCTCTACAATAAATAAAAAAAATTAGCCGGGCATGGTAGCGCGTGCCTGTAGTTCCAGCTACTGGAAGGCTGAGGCGGAAGGATCGCCGGAGCCCAGCAGGTCGAGGCTGTGGTGGCCGGGAGCGGCCACTGCACTCCAGTCTGGGCGACTGAGTGAGACTCCAACTCAAAAAAAAAAAATTAAAAATTATCTGGGCATGGTGGCACGTGCCTATAGTCTCAGCTACTTGGGAGGCTGATGAAGGAGGACAGCTTGAACCCAGGAGTTGGAAGCTGTGGTGAGCTATGCCACGATAATGCCACTGACCTTCAACCTGGGCAACAGACTGAGACTGTGACAAAAACAAAAACAAAAATGAAAACCCACACACATGCAAAAACGAACAATTTTTTTCACTTCGTGAAACCCTTAAGTGTTATAAACTCCCCTCTCAGTACTGTTTGAGTTTCATCCCTTATATTTTGATATGTTGTATTTTCATTTTTATTGTTTTATGAGCTAAAAAAAAAAAACTTGGAGACTCCTTTTGATCCAGGGATTATTTAGAAGTGTGTTGTTTAGTTTTGCTTTGTTTAGAGGCTTTTTTGTTGTCTTTGTTATTAAATTCTAATTTGATTCTCCTATGGTCAGAGAACACAATTTGGTATGGTTTCACTTATTTTAAATCTGTTGAGGTGCCATGCCCCAGGGTGTGGCACATAGGCCTATCTTAGTCAATGTTTTGTGAGTACTTGAAAGACATGTTTATTCTGTTGTGTTTATAGTTATGCTTAGTGTGGAGGAACAAGGAAAAGTGGGGCTACACTATCTTATCCTCACCAGAAGTTAAAATATATTTTTAAATGCCTTTTTAAAAGAATCAATTGCCTACAAAGTAATGAGGAATTACCAGGGTGAGATTCAGAGAGGACTTCAATCCTAAGAAGTGAGTCCAGCGTTCAGGACTCTTTGTCCTGGGGCATTTAGTCTGGGAGAAAGCTATGAGCCTTGCACAGCTAAAGGTCAATAGTTGAAGTACAGAGCCTGCCAAGGGTGGGAGCATTGGGTGACCACCCTCTGCTTGGGGTAGAATCCCAAAGGGCTACTCTCTAGGATGAATCAGAAGTAAACTAACCTACACTGCAGTTTGAGTAAAAACAGAATCAGGAAACCTGGGTCTTGCTTCCAACTCTGGCACTAACAGGTCATGCAAGCCACTTCACAGCTTTGCAAGAGCCCTTGTTAACTCAAGGAGGTGAATGGTCCCTTCGATTTTTCCTAACTCTATGATTACCAAGTTTGCCCCCCTCAATGAATGAATAGCTAAAAAATGTGAGAACTAGAAGAGCTGGGTCTTTCATTAGATTTTCTAGAAAGAATAGGTTCTTGTAATAGGATGCTCATGAGGTCAGAGAGCATTTTGAAAAGCAATGTAAGCTTAAGTTGCAGGCGATGAAGGGAGAAGACATTGTCAGACACAAACATTGACTAAGAAAAATCTTATCAAGTAATAAGTTGTACAAAATGGCTGATGGAGGAGGAAGTTGAGTAAAAATGTGGGGGAGAGCAGGGTGAGGGAAATTCCATTACGTGACCTTTTATAAATTCTTACTTGCAATTAATAAGATTAGTCTAAATTTTATGTCTGTGTATTAATTTGTGTTCACTGCATACAAAGTTTGACCATGAAGAGACAGGTAAAACAAAATCACCAAGAAAAAAACTCTCAAAGGATGACCAGTGATGAGATTTTCCCAGAAAAGCTTAGAATTTTATTTTCTTCAGGTAAACTCCCCTGCTGATATCTTATAGGAAAATAAGTATCTGTAAATAAAAGAAACCATTCATAAATCAGATGTTCATATCAGATTTTTAATTCTTTCATCAATGTTACAGAATTTCCTTTCTAAGGTAATAGCACCTTCTAAAATGAATTTAATGCAACAATCAATTTAAATGGACAGATAACAATAGTAATGCTTTAAAATGGACTAAGTTCATCTTCCAGTTATTACACTGCCATTTCAATGATGCAGATAAGTTCATAGCTACAAAGCAAGCCAACATGAGTGCTCACGTATTTTGAGATGTCTAGTCCAGAGTCCAGACCTCTGAGAATTTTGCTGCCTACCACCTAACTTCTCGGCTTTTTCCTCTATAAGTCATTTCCAGTTATTTGATTCTCTCCTATTAAGAGCTTTTATAATAAAATAAGAATTAGGTGCTAACATTCTTTAATGGTATTATCATTTAAAAAGTAATCCATTCACCTAATTTTAGGAAGCACTTAAATTCAGTTATATTTTTAACCATATCACTTTTGTTCTTTACAGCTAATTTGCCCTTTCTTTCTGAAATAGTTATACCATTTTAACTACTCACTAGCCAACTGGTGCATAAACATATATGAAATCATATTATCCACGGACCATGTGTCTGTAAATTGCCATTTTCTTCAAGGAAAGCACCACCCAACCCTCCCAGCAGGGCTTCCTCTTTCCTTTAAGAAACCCTATGTAATGCTATACCTCTCGCAAAATTCCTGACTAGTTAGAAATCTAAAGCACAGCTTTAGGTTAGAATGACAGGAGCTGAGATGACCAGAAAGGTAAAAAATACTACCCAGGAGGTAGAAGTCTACTTGTGAACTTGGATTGCTCTTTAGGCACCTGGTAGGTGGCTGTTCAAATATTTCTTAAAACTAGGCTAAATAATCTCAGCTCCTCTGTGTTTCAATACTTGTTACCACGGAGTTATTTAGATAGTTTTGACAGTAAGTGCCCTTTACCACTGTTCTGGGTACAGTGTGAACATCTCGCATGTTCTGCCTACGTTTTCTTTCCAAGCTCCACACTGTTCTTTTTAAGGATTGAGTGGCCTATATTTTACCTAATATAGTTTGTGCTCTTTTGAAACTCTGGATCTTCAAATGCTCAAATAAAAAAGATGCTCGTGCTCTGTTAGAATGTGTTACCAGAAAGAAAATATTGCTTTGTCTAAATATGATTTTTAAATAAGATTAATAGTGATTTTGTTTTCAAATAGGCAAATAATTACAGACAAGACAAACATGGCTGAGATGGTGCATGATCTCTTCAATTCAGGCCTTTGCAGAACTACATAGAAGAGAAATGTATATTCATGGTATCTTTATTATTATAAAAATCAGGGTAATATGACAAATCAGGAAATAGCAATAATTGATTTTAGTGATAGAAACAATATGTTTAAAATGAATTGGTCAGTATTTGAATCTATTTTGGGAGGAAAATAAATAAAAAACCCATGTCCTTTGAAAAGAAATATGACAAGAAGTGCCCATAGATGCAATCTGTTGTTGGGAATGCATCTCTCCAAAACTCAATCTACAAAGTTTATCACATTCAATTTTCAGCAACTGTCACTTTTTTCTTGTTCTCCCAATTTAAGGAGATAGATTTCTATATTATTCTGGTGTTATCAGAAATTTCATTCAGTCTGAACAATGAATAACAAGTATTCTATAACATGGGTACAAAAAGTTGTTGTTTTCAACCAAGTTGTAAGACACAATTGTCCATAAAGTGCATTTCAAGCAAAAGTACCCATTAGGAGAGTAATTTAAAGTGCAATGTAGAAGGTACTTTAAGTAGTGCAAAGTTGCTAAATATATACATTGCATGTGTCAAGTCCAAATAAAGCAAGATATTTTCAATCCCAAGTTAAAGAAACCAAGGGAGACATATTATCACATCCATAATCCTTTGCAGGTATAAGTATTTTGGTCTATCTGTGTGTGTCTGTTTTTGTGTGTTTGTGTCTGTACCTAAATATGTATATAACTGCTTGATGGTCTTTGCAATGTCTGAAACTGGTATCCTAGAATTTGAAACCTTTAAACACTGACATAATAATGCCATCTCCACTTCAATATGCAATTTCACTTCAAAGTAGCATTAGGCTTGTAATAATGGTTGAGCTATTTCAGCCTGCATATCTTGTAAGGCAGGTATCTGACTGTGAATTAAATGTTTAATGAAAATTACAAAAAATACAATCACTATAATGCTGCCGAGACAGACCCCTATGAAATAAGGGTATGACTCTTCCGGCTCATATTCTACTGGTATATCACTACCAAAGATGAATGTAGTACTTTGTACATGAGGAATTGCACTTGGAGTTGCCAGACTGAGCAGGTCGTGAACATTCCTGAATGATCCATTGTGCGGCATGGCGGTGACATTGAGGAGGTGGCACAGCAGTGGGTACAGATCTGTGGAGTTCATGGCTTCTTTTGTAAAATTCTTTCTGAAGGCTGGACCATGGGCTAAAAATATTGGATGCATTTCAGCTAATGCATTATCATAACCATGGTTACCTACTGTAAAGAGAAAATACATGAATCAGTTAGCCAATCAGAGGGGATTAAATGGAAATCATTGCTGTCTGGTCAAGTTCTGTACTTAAGTGCAAATTTAATCTCATTTTACTGCAAAAATCAAATAATCTTTTACAAAAATTTCTGCTGGCCGGGCTCGGTGGCTCAGCCTGTAATCCCAGCACTTTGGGAGGCTGAGGCAAGTGGACTGCCTGAGCCCACGGGTTTGAGACCTGCCCGGGCAACTTGGTGAGACCTCATCTCTACAATAGATAAAAATATTGGCCGGGCATGATAGCACACACCTGTAGTTCCAGCTACTTGGAAGGCTGAGGCAGAAGGATTGCTGGAGCCCAGGAGGTCAACGCTGGGGTGGCTGTGAATGTGCCACTCACTGCACTCCAGCCTAGGCAACAGACTGAGGCTCCAACTCAAAAAACAAAACAAAACAAGAAAAACAGCTCTGCTGTTGTCCATATCACAGTTTACTTCAAGAAATGAAAAGTCAAATAATCCCAAATCTTTCTCACAGGCCAACACTACCTTAATCAGCAGAGGAGGAAGGGTACACAGCAAAGTTAAGCCAAGTTAGGGAAAAATTAGAGTGATCTGTATACATATGGCAGGCAAACTAATATTCAGCAAATACTAATTGGGTACCTACTATGTTTGAATTATTATTCTAATTTAAATACAAAGGAATAAAGGTGCTCTTAGTCTTAATCATCAAGTCAATAAAATCATAATTACCAAAAAAAGAAGGAAAACGATTCCTAAAGAAAAGAAACCACAAAAATCAAATTTCTCGTTATAGCTATAATTCATTCCTAGATTCAGCACTTGTAAGTAGAATAAAAAATCTCAACTTTGGTGACTTGGATCAAAATCCAAGTTAGCATGGCGTGCTTTAGTGTGGCTACAAGTAAAGTAAAAACTTTAGGGGTCTCTGATACAAAATTGTTAAGAATAGCTGAATTTTATTTTGTATTAGGTTAGAAAATATAGTTTATTTAGCAAGTAAATTGAAGAGAGAGAAAGAAAGAGGGGATTCACCTCTCCAAGGGAGGGTAGGGAGCCAAATAAGAAAATGTGGTCCGGCCACGGCTCAAAGAGCACTTAGCCACACCACAGTTTAGCCAGGCAATGGCTGCAATGGCCAGGCAATGATCGTGGCAATGGCTGAACAGTTGAATTTTAAAGGCATGTATGCTCAGCATTAATATTGGGGTGCAATGCAAAGGAACTACTGCTGATAAGACGGCAACCTAAGAAAACTGATAGGCTTTATCAGCATAAAGAAAAGATCATAATTTTTGCATAAGGGTCTCATTCTGTCACCCAGGCTGGAGTGCAGTGGCACGCTCATGGCTCACCACAGTCTCAAATTCCTGGGCTCAAGTGATCTTCTCTTCTCAGCCTCTCAAGTAGCTGCTACTACAGGCGCATGCCACCTCACGGGCTCATTTTTACATTTTTTTGTAGATAAAAATGTAGTCTTGCTATGTTGTCCAGCCTGGTCTCGAACTCCTGGGCTCACCCAATCCTCCCATCTCAGTCACCAAAAGTACTGGGATTACAGGTGTGAGCCACTATGCTTGGCCAAGATTATTATTTAAGGCGACGGATATCCCAATTACTCTGATTTGATCTTTACACATTATATAAATGTATCAAAATATCACATGCAAAGTATCACCTCAAAAATATGTATACTATGTATCAATTAAGAAACAATAAATAAATAATTTTAAAAAATAAAGGTGGTGAGGAGACTATCTAGTAAGTCAATCTCTAATCCTGTACTTGCTATGGAGAAATATGCAATGAGAAGACAAACAGCCAAAATAATAATAATAATAACTTCATAAGTTAATTTTTCTGCAAGTCATGAACTGACCCCTCAGTCATCTTAAAGTAATTTGAAATCTGTCTGGCAAAATTAATCTAAAGAAGTCATTCTAAATTCCACGACTCTTTTGAGTTTATTCAAGTAAAAATAATGCTGGATTTATGAATCACTAGTAATGATCTCACAAAGTACTGTGCTATTCAATTAATGGAGAGTAACACTGGAAACGATGCCATTATATAATCTGTAACTGACTGGATTGTTGTGTTCATTTCTATAAGAAATTGGAATGTAAACTCTTAGTCATGAAGGCAAAGATAATTTTCTCATATCATACTTCTTATTAGAAACTCTGAATTAAAATGAAATCATTATGGCTTATATAAAACCTTTCCCATAAGTAGAGATTTTAGCCCCTACCATAAATGCTTGCTCTAGTAGACAGTACTTAATAATAGATGCCTAAGGAGACTGGTTCTCAAACTTCAGAGTGTGAGACTCCTGGGAGAGTAGGAGGGAAGGAACATAGAAAACAGCGATTGCTAGGTTCTACCTTCACAGTTTCTAATTCAATAGGTCTGGGTTGGGCCCAAGAATCTGCATTTCTTTCTTTCTTTTTTTTTTTTTGAGTTTGAGTCTCGCTCTTTGTCATCCAGGCTGAAGTGCGGTGGCACACTCACGGCTACCACAGCCCTGAACTGCTGGGCTCAGGCAATCCTTCTGCCCCAGCCTTCCAAGTAGCTGGAACGACAGATGCATGCCACCACGCCAGGCTAGTTTTTGTGATTTATTATAGAGACGAGGTCTCACCAAGTTGCCCAGGCTGGTCTTGAACCCCTAGTCTCAGGCAATCCCCTGGCCTCGGCCTCCCAAAGTTCTGGGATTACAGGATGAGCCACTGTGTCCGGCCAAGAATTTGCATTTTTAACAAGCTCTCTGTTGATCTGGATGCTGCTGGGCTAGGGGACACACTTCAAGAACCACAGCTTTTGCACATTAAGGATTATTTATCTGTGGAATTCTGGCTGAGAAGTAAAGTGACCAATACTTATTTACTGAATGAATGAACATAATGCCACACAGATAGGACCATTATTAAGGTTTTCTATCAAAAACAGAAGTGATCAATCTATTGTGTAATTGTAGCTCACCAAACCAAAATTTCTAGAGAGCCCCTTAAATTTATGTTACCTGTAAAATACAAATCTCCTCAAAGATAGTAGTCCTTTTTTGAGCAATCCCCTTAACATAAGAGCTAATGCATAACACAAAAATCGGAACACATAAAGGTGGAACTTATTATTATTATTATTACTTGAGTTGGAGCTTTGACCTGCTGGGTTCTGGCAATCCTTCCACCTCAGCCTTCCAAGTAGCTGGAATCACAGGCATGTGCCACCACACACTCGGCTGATTTTTGGATTTATTGTAGAGACAAGATCTTGTCATGCTGCTCAGGCTGGTCTCAAACCCCTGAGCTCAGGCAATCCTCTCACCTTGGCCTCCCAAAGTGCTGGGATTACAGGTTTGAGCCACCACGACCAGTCAGAAATTATTTTTAAAGGCCTTCTTAAAAGCTTCCCTGGCATAACTAAATACTGGCTTATAGATCATTATCTGTACATAAAACTGTTTTAAGAACCAGAAACCATGTACCAGTATATAACTGCTATTATGAGTCATGAACATACTACAAATTCCACTGTGAGGCAAACGGTTTTCTTTTCATCAATAAACATGATAGAAACTCAATTCTACTTAGAGGGACATTTTTTGTACATCTCTCATGTATCAAGAGCCAATATGCAAAAAAGCATTTTCAGATAGTTAAGTACTGACACAATATGGTTCCTTCAATATGCCAGTTAACAAAGAGTAAAAATATCAGTATATAAACTGCTGTATTATCCATAAACCTCCACTTTAGCAAAAAATGATACAGAACTGGAAAAAGTACTATAACATACTCACATAGAAAGTCACCTGACTTATTCTGTAAAATATGCCACCCTTCATCAGCCACTGCTATGACTGGCTGAATTCGATCATTGTATTTATAATGCCATCTTTCTGGAATCTCCTCTTTCTTGTAAACAGTAAGATTAGGATGAGCATGAGCCAGTGCTTCATAGACTTCATCAAATTTACCTAAAGAGAAGGGAGGAAAGGCACTTAGAACAAAATGCTCATTGCTACACTCAAACAACCATGGGCAACAGACTCCCTACTGAGGTGGAAAGCCAACAACTGAATATAATAAAATATCAACAGATATATTAGAACTCCAACCCTTTGGGGAAAAAATCTTGGGGGGAACTGAAAAATCATTAATCTTCTGTGGTCAGTTTATCATATAAAATTGAGAGGATAATTTGTAGAAGCAGAAATCTCTCTCTAATTTAAAGAGTTCAAAACACACACAGGTATTAATTTGTGGCACTAAGTAAAATGTCAAGGGTACTGCAATACCCAAACTAAAACAAAGGGCTAGATTCTGGTAGTTATGACTGCAGAGACAGAGTCTCTAGACAAGAAAGCATGGTAAGTGGAGGATGGGGGCTGGGAAAAGGCAGATTGGAGGAAGAAAGCAGCCTGTGAAATGGAAAGGCCCTCAAAACACTGGAGGTGTTGCAAAAGCATTCCCTGTAATTACAAATGCATTAAACCTGGGTGCTGTCTTGATTCCCTCTCTCATTTTTCAAATCCATTTGCTGAGGCTTCATCCCTGCCTCCCACACCACAACAAGAGGACACCACTCCAATTTTATAAGGGACATTGAAGGGTTACTGTGATCTTTTTTTTTTTTTTTTTTTTTGAGTTGGAGTCACACTCTATCACCCGGGAATGGCCACTGCAGCCTCGACCTGCTGGGCTCCAGCAATCCTTCCAAGTAGCTGGAACTACAGGTGTGCGCTACCACACCTGGGTAATTTTTGATTTATTGTAGAGACGAGGTCGTGCCAAGTTGCCCAGGTGGGTCTCGAACCCACGGACTCAGGCAACCCACTCACCTCAGCCTCCCAAAGCACTGGGATTACAGGCTGAGCCACCAAGCCCAGTTATGATCTTCTAAAGCAAGAAAAAACTTGCTATTTGTTGAAAACTGTGTGTAGGTGCACATGCATACTTTTAACACTCACTATTTCACATGATTCTCTTAATTCCCCTTTGAGGGCCAGAATTCTCATTTGTGAGATATTTCAGCTTTTTAAAATCAGTTCTCTCATTTTGTACCTAAGACCAACCCTGTAAGGTGGTAACATACGTCCGAAGAGCAGGCCTGAGTCATGCTCTTCCACTTTGTGACCTCAGGTTGTTAAACCTTTTGAGCTCTTTTACCCATCTTTAAAGGTGATAGGTTGGGTATGAAGATTCCAGGAAAAGTCTGTAAAAAGTTCAAGGCATTGTTATTTCTTTCCCTGCTTATAAATAAGGAAAATAAAATCTCAAGTTGATAAAACCTCCTCCTCCTTATACTCCACGGCTTCCCTATTAAGCAGGTCTTAATTAAGGGTCCATAGATAGCTTTAGGACCGCCATGAGATAACTCTAAGTATACTTAAATTTTGTATGTATTTTTCTATCTCAATTTTTCTGAGAAGAGAGGCTATAACTTCCATCATATTCTATGATTCTAGAATGGTTAAAACCTACTGCTTTAAATATATGGAAAGTCATAAATATATATTATAGGAAAAAGGGAAAAACTAGACTCTGAGAAATGCGCTTTTGTCTTTTCAGAGTCTAAAGACCTACTGCATTAAATATATGGAAAGCCATGAATAAATGCTATAGGAAAAAGGGAAAAACTAGACTCTGAGAATTGAGTTTTTGTCTTTTCAGAGTCTAAAGATCAAATTCCAGAATATTATGATGACACAGGTTAAGTATACTTTAAAGTCACAGAAAGAGAAATCCCCATTCCCATGACCACACCGGGCAAATGCACATCCAGCCTCAGATCACCATTTACATCAGACTTACCTTCTTTGGGCAAGATGGCTGCCACTGGAGATTGGTCAATCAGTGTATAGTGGTCTTTATCCAGATACTGGTCAAGCTCTATTATTCTTTCCTCAGAACACTGGGTCATTCCGTGATCACTTGTGATGATAAGGTTCACAGTGTTCCATAAATTTGCCTTTTTCAGCATTTGTATGAGATATCCTAATTTGTTGTCAATATCTGAAATGATAGGCCCCATGAGTGGACTGTCAGGTCCCAATTGGTGGCCCATATCATCAGGTTCTTCCCAATAGAGAAAACCAAGATTTATGGGCTCTTTTGATGTAAACCAGTCAATAATTTTGGTAACTCTATCTTCAAATGAAACTGATTCATTGTAAGGCATATAGTGAGTTGGAAAGCTCTTATGTATTTTTACATCTGTTCCAGGCCACATGGCTGCACCACTCGTATGTCCTGCCCTCTGATTTGTGATCCATATTGGTGTTGCTTCTTCCCAAAACTCGGAATCATAAATATTCATGTGATCCAAGGAGAAAGATTTGTTCAGAATGGGATCAAACATGTCATTTGCAACAATCCCATGATTTTCTGCAAAGAGGCCAGTTACCAAAGTATAATGGTTAGGATAGGTCTTTGTAATAAAAACATTAGTAACTTGCTTCACATGAACACCATATTCCATGACATAATGAAAATGGGGCGTTGGAACTTTATATAAGTAATCCCAACGGAATCCATCAAATGAAACAAGGAGAACCTTCTGCTGGTCTGGTTGGAGAGAAAATGCAGTTGAAGAAATTACTGCAGCAAGTATGAAGGACACCGAAAGAAATTTTGAAGTCATTTTCAAAGTACTTGATCAGTTCAATATAAGATAATCTGTAGAATAAACATATAGAAGTTAATGGCAATAATTTTGTTTTAAATACTTTACCCCAAACTCAGAGTACTGCAGCTGAGTAATCCCAGCTATATCATAAATCACAGTCTAGAATAATTATGCTGGAGAACTCTATCTTAGATAAGAGACCTGGGGCTACATGTATAATAAAGCTAAGAAGTTTAGCTCATTTGTAAAACATTTTTACTTCCAAGAGTTTATACAAATATTCCTCAAAGGAATTATTCAAATAAGCTTGCCAATAACATTTAAAAATATATAATTTACTTAAATCTTTTCAGAAACATCTTCAGGTGGACCCAGACTTCTGAGTTTTGATCAGAAACTTTTCTACAGTCAAATACTTGTAAACATATCTATCATTATGGCTAGACCAACTATAGGAACCTAGTAGCAAAAAAGTATCATTGCAAATATTGGAAGCAAATTCAATATTGCTACACACAGGTGCGTGTGTACACACACACACATAAACACACACTTCTATTTTCAAAGCCAACCCCTATGTCTGGTTCATCACAGTTAAAAGTATTACTAGAAAGATAGGAAAATAAATGGACTTGGTTTCTTGAAGTAAAATACAATTTATGACATTCAAATATACATATGAAAAATAATCTGTATTCATTTATTAGCAATCAAATCATAGTCTTTAAACTATTCGATTATACTTTGAACTAATTAGATTAAGTGAAGTATAAGCAGAAGCAAGGCCAGGCATGGTAGCATCTGCCTGTAATCCCAGAATTTGGGGAGGCTGAGGAGAGAGGACTGTTTGAGGCCAGGAGTTCAAGACCAGCCTGGGCCACACAGCAAGACCTCATCGCTACAAAATAATTAGCCAGGGATGGTGGCGCATGCCTGTAGTTCCAGCTACTCAGGAGGCTGAGGTGGAAAGATCACATGAGCCCAGGAAGTCGAGGCTAGGTGAGTGGAGGTTACAGTGAGCGTGATCTGATCGTGCCACTGCACTCCAGCATGAGTGATGAATGGGACTCTGACTCAAGAAAACAAAATGAACAAACAAAAGCCAACATCCCCCTCGAAAAAAAAAAAAAACAGAAACATTCTGAAATTTGATGTCGACTTCTCTCATTTTTAAAGATTTGGGGCACAAGTCAGGATTGGGTACATAAGTGGTCTAGGTACAGGTGAAGTTTGGGCCTTCTGCTGGCCCTTACTACGCCTGGATTAGGATCAGGCACACTTACTGATTTTATGTGCACCCCCACCCCCTTGCAGTGTCCTGCTATTGCCAATCCCTTTCTTGTAGTATTATGATAGGTGTTCAGGGTCCACTTATGAGCGAGAACATGTGGCACTCAGTTTCTTGTTTCTGTGATACATCACTGAGTATGATAGACTCTAAATCCATCCAACTTGCTATGAAGTCTATAGGTTTTTCCTTCTTTATGGCTGCATAATATTCCATCATGTATATGTACATTTTTAAAATCCAGTCCAATTTCAATAGGCAGCACGGTTGGTTCCATGTTTTTGTTATTGTGAATAGTGCTGCAACAAACATGCATGTACAGGTATCTTTTTTGTAGAATGATTTGAGTTCCTTCAGGTATATTTCCAGAAGGGAGATTGCTGGGTCAAATGAAAGGTCAATTTCTAGTTATTTTAGGAATTGCCACACTGTTTTCCACAGACGTTGAACTAGTTTGCACTCCCACCAATAGTGTAGGAGTGTTCCCTTATCTCTGCATCCTCACCAGCATCTGTCGTTTTTTGTTTTATTAATGTTGACTTTTCTAATGTTAAAAGTAGTTAACATTAAATCTTAACAGTGCTATGTGTAGAAAAAGCACTTTCCAGGATGAAATATTTGGATCAATGTTGCATTTTTTCCCCTAATCTGCTTATGTTTCTAAAAAAACCTTTTATTCTATTCAAGAAAGCTAATAAGAGACAATGAATAAACAAGATGTGTACATTTTGTCAGTTCTCATCAGGCTTGCACATCAAGCAAGGGTCTTTTGTCCTCACCTCTTCCTGCCCATTCTTGCCTGAAGGTATTTTATTTATAAGCCCACCAAAACTTGGATCCAACCATACTTGGCGCAAATAAATCTCTTGGATTCAACTTTTGATATCTTCCTAATTTGAGCATGCTGAAGACATTTTTGAAGGCTTAAAAGTAGATATAAAGAACTGCTTGGCATCCTTGCTTTGCTATTAGGAGCACAAACTATGTGTAAACTTTGTAATTAGCGGAGTGCAATAATTCTGTTTTGTTTAATTGTGATTTCACATTACCCAGACATGATTAAAACTGAAATTGTTTTGGGTTCTGGTCTCAAGATAATGGTTCAAAAATTAAACTTAAAAATTATTTCTGACAAGCTTCTGCAAAGCAAAAGAAACCATCAAGCGAGCAGGGAGACAGTCCACAGAATGGGAAAAAATATTTGCCAACTGTATATCTGACAAAGACCTAACATGTAGGAACTACAAGGAACTCAAACGCGTCAAAAGGAAAAAAAAACAAACAGCCCCATTAAAAAGTGGACAAAAGACATGAATAGACACTTCTCAAAAGAAGATATACAGGCAGCCAACAGTCACATGAAAAAGTGCTCAGCCTCACTAATCATCAGAGAAATGCAAATCAAAACCACATTGAGATACCACCTAACCCCAGTAAGAATGGCCATCATTAATAGAGCAAACAACAGATGCTGGCGAGGATGCAAGAGAAAGGAATGTTTCTACACTGCTGGTGGGCATGCAAACTAGTGCAACCTCTCTGGAAGACAGTGTGGTGATTTCTGAAAGAACTAGACATTGACCTTCCAAATGACCCAGCAATCCCCCTATTGGAAATACACCTGAAGGAACTTGAGTCATTCTACCAAAAAGATACCTGCACACGCATGTTTGTTGCAGCTCTATTCACAACAGCAAAAACATGGAACCAACCATGCTGTCCATCGAAGCTGGACTGGATAAAAAATGTGGTACATATACACAATGGAATATTATGCAGCACAAAGAAGGACAAACATATGGACTTTGCAGCAACTAGGATGGATTTAGAGTCGATCATATTCAGTGATCTATCACAGAAACAAAGCACAGGTGCCATATGTTCTCACTCATAAGAGGACCTTGAACAGGTTATAATACTATAAGAAAGGGACTGGCAGTAGTGGGAAACTGTCAGGGGAGGGGGCGTAGGATTGGCAGTTGAGGGAAACTGCTGGGGAAGGAGGGGCATACCTCATCAACAAGGGTACCTGCATTATCAACGTTTGTATACCTAACCCTTAACTGCACCCCACATCTTTATAATTTAAAAAAAAGGGGGGGGGATTGGCAGTGCTGGGACTCTGCCAGGGGAGGTGGGGGCGGGATTGGCAGTTGAGGGAAACTGCCAGGGAAGGAGGGGCACACCTCATCAAGGGTACCTGCATAACGAACATTTGTATACATAACCCTGAATTGTACCCCACATCTTTAAAATAAAGAAAAAAAAATTAAACAAAACTATTTCTAAAATGGCAACATTTTTTTCGATTCTGGAAGGAACACTAAACATATCTGCAATAGAGAATTGCAAATAGGGAATTGCAAATATTTTTCTAACATATCTGGCTGAGGACAGTGGTTTCTCCTTCCTTCTCTCCCTTGTCCCCCTAATTTTCTCTCCCATCTTCCTAACAAAAAGGCTAGTATCAGCCGGGCTCGGTGGCTCAGCCTGTAATCCTGAGCTTTGGGAGGCTGAGGTGAGTGGATTGCCTGAGCCCGCTGGTTCGAGACCTGCCTGGGCAATTTGGCGAGACCTCATCTCTACAATAAATCAAAAAATTAGCCGGGCGTGGTAGCGTGCCCCTGTAGTTCCAGCTACTCGGAAGGCTGAGGCGGAAGGATCGCCGGAGCCCAGCAGGTAGAGGCTGTGGTGGCCGGGAGCGGCCACTGCACTCCAGTCTGGGCGACAGAGTGAGACTCCTACTCGAAAAAAAAAAAAAAAAAAGGCTAGTAACAACTAAATATAATTTAAGGCTAAAAAAAGAGAGATTCAGGGCAACCCCTTCGGGTCCCCTACCACTTTGGGAGCTTTTCTGTCCTCTCAACAAATCCTGCTTTCTTAAAAGAGAGAGAGAGAGAGAGAGAGAGAGAGAGAGAGAGAGAGAGAGAGAGAGAGACCGAGAGAGAGACAGAGAGAGACACAGAGAGAGACAGAGACACAGAGAGACAGAGACAGAGAGAGACTGAGAGAGAGAGAGAGAGACAGGGACAGAGAGAGAGAGAGAGAGAGAGAAAGAGAGAGAGAGAGAGAGAGAGAGAGAGAGAGAGAGAGAGAGAGAGAGAATCAACTACATGCAACACCCGATTTTCTCGTGTCTTAGCGAATTAATTCAGTAATTGTGCAAGCAGGAGAAAACTGCTTTCCTGGGACCAACAAAAGTAAGCAAAAATTGCGCGTGCTGTCTAAAGCTTAGGAATGTTTGGTAAGAAGAACCAGCGTCACATCGATGACATGAAACAATAAACAAAGAGGTGGGGGTGAGGATGAAAGAAATCACAACTTTTTTCTTTTCCAAGCACAAAATGCTGCACTAAGCAGTAGAATCCCTAGATCTGGGTCCAGATTTCACTGGGCTGGTTTCCAGTTCTTCCTCCTCTCCAATCCTCCCTCCACAAACAGCCTTAGCAGTCTGCAGGGAAGGGGAGCCAATTCAAGGGAAGAAGAGGGAAAGCGAAGGAGGAGTAGGGTAGTGTAGAGACTGTCAAAGGGTGGGAGTCACAGCGTCCCACCTTCTACACCAGGTTCCATCACAGCCACTCAGAGGGGTCGTGGCGTAGGTTACGTTCCCGATTTCCAGGCATCCCGTCCACCGAGGCCGGAGGATGCCTCAATGTGGGCTCCTTCGGTGTGCAGCGGCAAGGGGTTGGCTGGCGTGGGGGGCAGCTTTTGGGACCCAGAGAATCCGTGTGGGTCCCCGGGAGGCAAATCGCCCACCCCCGGACTCACCCTCTCAGCGTTCCGGTCAGTCCACATCGGCGCGGGGCAATGAGAGGGGGGAGGGCCTGGGGGAGGCTCCCTCCAGCAAACCCGGGGTAACGGCGGGGAAGTGACCGGAGCGAGGGGCGCCCCCGAACCCTTAGTTGCTCACCTGCACGCAACCCCAGCGCAGAGCACCTGACCCGAGCCTCCGCCCGCCGCTCGCCCCGCCCCTCGGCTCCTATTGGCTACGGCAGAGATTGTCACCTCTGCCCTGGTTGCCGAAGGAGAACCAGACTTCCATGAATGGCTGCGCCCCTGTCAATCAGCGGGGACTGGGGGCGGGCGCTGCCCGGGTTTGGGGAATGAAGGGGTGGGACCCGTGGGAGCCAGGACCCAGCTGGGAGGCCCGAGGGGTGGGGAGGTTCAGTGTCTGATCACACACAAGCCTTCTGCAATGTTCCTCTTCCGCTTGGCCAGTTGTGCTGTAGTCAGTGATGCCGAGAGAGTATAATGTGCTACCCCAATGGCTGGTGTCCTCTAACACCGTTTTTGTTAAAACGCTGCTTGTATTCTCTAATCTCTTATCTGAAGTTGTGTTTTTTTGTTGTCGTCGTTGTTGTTTTTATTTTATTTTGTTTTTCCCATTTATCAAATACTGGGTGATGGCCACACCACGGGTTTTTGCTGAGGGACACCTGAACACCCGAGGCTGTTGATGAGAGAATGAATTTTTCTTCTATTCTTTTTCATTATTAGCAGGTGTTATCTGCTTTACCTCAGAAAGGATTTATTAATCTCGTCGACTCTGCCCTCCCCCCCAACGTTTGTTGTCCAGGTTTTTGCAATTTAGGTCTCTGAGGGATCTGTGATAAACCTAGCTAGCATGGCACCTGAAAACACACAAATTAAACCAAGTCAGGCTCAGGATTAGGTTAGTTTGCATCTGAGCTCCAGACTCTGCTTCTAGTTTTGTTTCTAAATACACATTAAACTACAGACTTTGGGCCTGATTTCTCTTTCAGGAAGTCTGCAAGCTTCTGATTTGTTGATGGCCCTGTTTCTTCTTTTTCTGTACTGCTGTGGGTTAATTTTTTTGTAATCAGTGGTATTTTTAGGCTTGTGATGTATAATTTGCCAGTTTGATCCCTGATGCTGGGTGGGATGCAGTGTGTTGCTCCGTGGTTTTTTTTTTTTTGACTACGCCACAGAAAAACATTTTAGAGCGAATCCATAGTATAATTTATGACAGAATCAGATTAAAGAGAAAGATGCATACTCAAGAGCAAGCATGGGTCCCTTGAGAGGGCACGTGCTTGTATTTTTTTTTTTTTTTGAGTTGGAGTCTCACTCTGTGGCCTAGACTAGAGTGCAGTGGCCACTCCTGGCCACCGCAGCCTTGACCTGCTGGGCTCCAGTGATCCTTCTGCCTCAGCCTTCCAAATAGCCGAAACTACAGGCATGCGCTACCACTCCCGGCTAGTTTTATTTATTTACTGTAGAGACAAAGTCTCACCAAGTTGCCTGGGTGGGTCTTGAACCCGTAGACTCAGGCAATCCACTTGCCTCAACCTCCCAAAGTGCTGGGATTACAGACTGAGCCACTGAGCCTGGCATGTGCTTGTCTTTTTTTTTTTTTAGTTGGAGTCTCACTCTGTTGCCCAGACTGGAGTGCAGTGGCCGCTCCTGGCCACCACAGCCTCGACCTGCTGAGCTCCGGCGATCCTTTCGCCTCAGCCTCCTGAGTAGCTGGAATTACTGGCATGCGCTACCACGCCTGGCTGATTATTTTTTGATTTATTGTAAAGATGAGGTCTTAACCCGCGGGCTCAGGCAATCCACTCACCTCAGTCTCCCAAAGGCGCGGGATTACAGGCTGAGCCATCGAGCCTGGCTGGTGCTTGTCTTTTAACAATAAACTTTTATATATTTTTACAACCATGTTTAAGCACACCATGTTTAAGAGCAAGTGGTGGATTGCAGGTATCTGGTCACAAGTTTTGACTACCACCTCTCCACCTTTGATGAGCTAAGAGGGAGGGCTGTAGGTGTCTGGTCACAAGTTTTGATTACCATCTCTCAACCTTTCAAAGTCACAAGGACCTGCTAAATAATGAAAGTTATTGCCTGACTAGATCTGGGCTTCTCTGAGAGCATGGTGTCTTTGTATTGGGTAATTCCCTATCGTTTTGTGATTTCTTGCACTGATAGGTCCACATTCTAGCCCATGAGGTGGTCAAATCTGGTGTGCCTGGTCATTTGGGTGAAGGTTGTGTGCCAATAAGAAAGATGACTGAATGCTTACCGTATTTTAAACTGCCTACGAGAAACTTATCTACGTCTAACCTACACCGAATAACCTGCTTCAATCCCAAATGTCTTTACCATAAACTATAGCAGTGTATTGAACTACGCTGAAAGGATTTGTCTGTGTACACAATTCCAGCCCCAATTCTGACCCAATTAGATAGAATTCTAATTCTGTCTGCAGTGGGCAACAATATCTGCTTTATTGTTACAATTTAATTTTTAACATCTAATTAGCTGGTGAAACTGGCAGCATACCTGCAACAGCGGCTTTGCTTTCTGAAGTGCATGTCCCCTATCTGGTGTGCTAGAGTTGATATTTAGTTAAAAGAGGCAAACATCTTGGTCATAGGTTTTCTTTGTCAGCTTCTAATAATCTCAACCCTAAACATTGCTACCTCCTAATTGGGTCATCCCATCCTGAAGGGCATCTGGGCACTCTGCCACGGCCTTTTATTCTTGGTAACTTGAGTTTATGGTTTTCAACACGTGGGATAGGGATTAAGAGGGAGGCTGGTTTCTGTGTTTAGTCAGATCCAAGGACAATGAAATTGAACATGTTGTTCCAAAGCCCTGTCCTTTGAAATTGCTCAAACTTGGAACAGGGTGGTCTAATCTTATAAATCCTTGTCCCACCAAAATAAGCCAACCCTGTGTTCTCCTGAAACACTCAAAGAACAGTTTATGCTTATCAGAGAGCAGGAGAAGTGAAAATTCTGTGTTTTATACAGGTCACTGAACATTGCTGGACTCTATTCAGTTGACAATCTGCCTTGCTCTGCAAAATTTTTATGGAAGTCGTGATTGTATTCACCAGTTACCCCTGTGAAATAGACATGGTACAGCTGTAAACCACAGTACACAACACAAAAAAGTGCTCGTAAGAGACGAAGTGAGTGTCAGACACCTCCCAGATCTCCATATAATGATATTCAATAATGTTCAGCTAGTAGACTTGTTTTGTACCTCATATCACTAATGGGGGGAAAATCTGGTTTGAATAGGATAGATGAATGATTGTAAAAATATGGAATCTCTACTTGCCTTGCCTGTTGCCTCAATTTCTGTCCAGATACAATGGGTACTTAGCAAATTACGTTGGCATAAGCCACAACCTGTTATTGACTGTAACTATTCTTTTATTCTATATTATTGAATTATTGGAATTATAATTGAGCTACTAATATGTTTCTGAACAATGGAATAACAGAAGAATCAATTTCTTTTTTCTAAGGGTTTGGGTGGGGTGGGGAGAAGAGATCCCTCTGCCTATCTAGGAAAGTCTATTGTAGGGTTTAGGGCTTGACTATTTTCTTCCTCAGAATCTGGAAGAGCTTTGTGCAAAAACAGAAATATAATCTGTTCTTTATAAAATAGCCAAAACTGCCTTTAAACACAGAAGTCTTGCTCTCAGACCTAGATCCTGTGGTAGCAAAAATGAACAAATAATTTTACAACTTAAAAAATCTTTAAGGTTACATTACAGTATATTATACCACACATAACTAAACTAAAAGAGAGTTAATCTCTTAATCCTTTATAGAACATTCTGCAAAATATGAGTCTCACTTTTCAAAGGTCATGGGTAGGAACCACCAGGACTCTGGTTCTGGACTGATCTTAATGCATGATTATTTTTTTTTTGAATCAGAGTCTTACTCTGTCTCCCAAGCTGGAGTGCAGTGGCATGCTTATGGCTCACCACAGCCTTAATCTCCTGAGTTCAGGTGATCCTTTCACCTCAGCCTCCTAAGCAGCTGGGACTACAGGTGTGCACCACCATGTTTGGCTAATTTTTTCTATTTTTCTGTAGAGATGGGGGCTTATTATGTTGCCTAGGCTGGTCTTGAACTCCTGGGCTGAAGCAATTTTCTCATCTCAGCCTCTCTAAGTGGTGTGATTATAGGCGTGAGCCACTGCACTTGGCCTTAATTCATGATAAACAGTAGGTCTTCACTAATTTGGACTTATTAGCAGAAGTTCAGTCCAATGAGTGAAAAGTTAAATTATAGGATAGTTGAAAACTTAACCTAAGGATTTTTATACATATTAGTAATTTAGGTTTTAGTATAAAAAATGATCTATTTGTGCTAATTAGAACTAGTTTCACACAATTATTATAATTTTATCCTCAGAAAGCTTTATATAAGTCAAATATAACCTTATAAAGTTCTTTGTGTTATTGTACCTTAAATTGCATTCATGGTGTTAGTTTTCTAGGGTTGCCCTAACACATTACCACAAATGGGGTGGCTTGCAACAGAAATTTGTTGTCTCACAGTTCTGGAGGCCAGAAGTCTGAAATCAAGATGTAGTCAGGGCCATGCTCCCTCCAGAAACTCTAAGGAAGAATCCTTGCTTGTCCCTTTCACCTTCTGGGGAGTTTGGTATTCCTTGGCTTGCTGTGGCATAGTGCCAATCTGTGCTCCATCATCACATGGTGGTCTCCTCTGTCAGGGTCTGTGTGTCAGTCTCTGGCCTTCTTATAAAAACACCAGTCATTGAAATTAAGGCCGACTTTAACTCAGTATAACCTCATCTAATTTAATTACATATGCAAAGATCCTCATTCCAAGTGAGGTTGCATACTAAGGTTCCAGGTGAATGTATATTTTGGAAGAACACTATTCAATCCAGTACACACAACTAGCAGAGAGTTTTGACCCAACCAAGATCAGATGTTCATGAATTACTATTAAAATGGCCCCAATCAAGGAAACTGACGACATTTAGTATTGACGAGGATCGAGTAAGTGTGACTATCATACACTGCTGGTGATAACAGTATAGCCACTATGGAAATAAGTTTGGAAGCTTCCTATAAAATTAAATATACACATATCATAGAACACAGGAGACATACTCCTAGGTAGCTATACAAGAGAAATGAAGACAGTTGTCCACTGAAAAACTTAGAAACAAATTTTGATAGCGGCTTTATCAATAATCACCAAAAGCTAGAAACAATTCTAATGTCCTTCAACTGATGAATGAATAAAGAAATTGTAGTGTATCCATGAATGGGATACTATTCAGCAATAAGAAAAATGCAACATGCAACAACATGGATGAGTCTCAAAAGCATTTTACTAAGTGAACAAAGCCAGACACAAATGATTATAACTTCATTTATACGACATCCTAGAAAAGGCAAAATGAGGGGAATAGAAATAAGATCAGCAGTTGCCAGGGGCTGGGGGTGAGGACAGGGATAAAGAGGCACAGGGAACTTTTCTTATGTGATGGAATTTTGACTGCTAGGATGATTACATCATTATGTTTGTCAAAATTCAGACTACAAGTCTGAAGATATTTAACTATATGGTGTGGGAATTATACCACAAAAACCAATAAATAAGCAATGAATAAGTCCTATCCTGGTACCATCTCCCACCACTCACAAAAGTTTATGAGTTAGACTTGTGATATTTGACTCTCAATGTCCTTTTTGGATGTATCTAAGAGCATACCAGTTACAGCCTACAGGCTACAAGCACTTGTAAGTGCAGGAACTCCATGTCCTTTTACTTCATGAATGAAGTCTGAAGTAATGCAGAAAAAAATAAAACCACCACAATGATTTTTAGGCTGTAACTGAACATCATTTGTTAAATAAATCAGACTAGAATGAGCAATAGGAACAGTTGCCTTGTAGTGTTTGGTTTGAGGGCTATTTTTAAGATATATTCTCAGAAGTAGCCAAACACAAACACGTGTTTGTGGATTTGCACATTTGACATTTAGTCAAAATCTCATTCTCAGTTCTTTGTAAAACATGTAGCATCCCTTACATGCCTAAATGTACTTAGCTTAACATTATTACTTTTTTTGAAAATGATTGGCTCCTCATAGGTTTTGTAATTCTGCAAATTTACTGCCAACAGGAGAACTTAAAAATAGTATCCTACTTCTGGATGAAAAAGGCATTTTTCTCTACTAGATATTTGCATTCAAAATGCAAATGTCAATATCCTTTGCAACTATTTAGTAGCTTAAGGGTGTGCTGAGTTCTTTGTTAATCTTCATGAACAGGCAGAGCAGGTAGTAATTGCTTTATGCCTTTGTGACTTTCTTGGCATGGAAGGGGCTAAGGAAGTCATGGAAGGGTTCTCTCTGCTTCATTCCTGGGTGGCTGAGATTTCATAATTGGAAATTAATTCTTAGCCTTAAGACAGTTCTCCCTAGAGTGATGCCATATCCACCTATATTAGCCATTTCCTTACTTACATGTGACTAAGTTTATCTAATTCACTCTGACTGGAATAATTGGTTTGGAAGAACAGCCCAGAGAGGAATGCTAATGGGCATAGTCTTTTTAAGGTGAGTCAATAAAGAGGGCACCTCCAGAGAAAAGTGAAAACAGAAAAAGGAAATAAGGGGAGCAAGCCCAGTGCTGGCATCCCTCATAATTTGCTCAAAGTGAATCTGTTCCTTGACCATCATTAAGCAGCACATCACTGAAGGGAGGTGTGGGGTGACACACACTCAGTGACAACATGAGCACACCCTTGGCATGGCCCCAAGCAGGGATTGGAGTCTGGGGAGGGGTCCTTGGGTGGGAGCAACGCAGGATGTCCCCTTCCCCTCAGGCTCTATGCCTGGGCATGCAGGTCATGCTGAGACCGTGGGTGAAGTGTTCTTCATACTTGCTGACCATGTCTTGCAGCTTTGCAGAGTGAATGTTATTGCACACCCTTCCTTGAGGCAGTCAGCTCCCTAGGCTGGTTCAGACCAGATCAGGCACACCTAGATCAATGCCCATAACTTTTGGCTACCTTCAGTTCACCTTTGGTTCATTATGATATTAAAAATCCCACCGCTGGGGAGCATTCACAGCCATTCTCTGTACATGCGACAGATATATAGGCACCATCTCACACTGCACCTGTGCACTAGAAACCATGCCCTTTTCATGCTTAACCCCGCACTTTATGTAAAATGCTACATAACCTATGTGCCTATTTTTTTTCCTGCCCAACCAGCCACTCCTGAACCATCTTCCCTGTAAGTTCCTGAATAAAGTCTATATCTTGACCTTTGACTCTGGGTCATTTCAGACACAGTGTTTTCCCTTTTGGGGGTCTTTGGGACTCCGGCATGACAGGAGATAGGAAGTCACAGGCAACAGAGGACATTTGACTTATGGAGGTGATCCAAGTTTTGTCCTTTGTAAAATTTTGAATAGCCTTTGGTCTAGAAAATTCATATGAAGTATAAAGTCCTGGAAAACTTTGCTGTTCTTCAATTCACTTTCATCCTTCCTCTTCCATACTTGTTTGTCTCCTGTTATCTGATTTCGCAAAGGCCTTCCTTCTCCCACATCTTGCTTGGGCCATCTGCTGACCTATTTCCTTCTCTGCCTCTAACGGGGACTCTGTTTCATAGGAAAATCCACTCAGTGTGAATGGGTTTTTTTTTACTGATTGACTCATCTATTCTTGCTTAGAACATGTGCAAAGACATGTACATGACTGGGTTCACCAGCTATGTTAGCTGTGCTACTCATGGTGATGGGGCAGCATGAACCTAGGCTGAGGAGCGTGGATTGCCTGAGTCCATAGGCTCGACACCAGCCCAGCAACTTGGTGAGACCTCATCATTTCAATAAATAAAAAATTAACTGGGCGTGGTAGCACGTGTCTGTGGTTCTGGCTACTTGGAAGGCTGAGGCGGAAGGATCGCTGGAACCCAGCAGGTCGATGCTGGGATGGCCCTGAGCATGGCATGGCACTCCAGCCTGAGTGCTGGAGTGAGACTCCAAAAAAAAAAAAAAAGTTTAGGCTTACCTAGAGTCAGATGTGTTTTATTCCAGTGCCTAATTTTTCTAATAGTGTTTGTTATTATAATCAAATAATTTAAGTAAAGAATATAAATTTTAACCTAGCAATTTCAGTTTTTAATTTATTCTGTCAGAGATGGGAACAAAGATTTTGGTATAATAATATTCATCATAGTCTTAATACTAATACTCCCCAGTTGGAAACAAGATAAGTGTCTCAAAATAAGTGATTAAGAACATTTGGTATTTTTATATGATGGCTACTATTTAGCCATTATAAAACACATTTTCAAAGAATATTTAATAAGTGGTAATCCTATGATAAAACATTAAAAGAGAGAAGTATGATATAAAGTTAAACAGATGCTCCTTGACTTACAATGAGGGTTATGTCCTGATAAACTCATCAGAAGTTGAAAATATGATTAGTCGGCAAATACTTTTTCCCAGTCTGTAGGCTCTCTCCCTGCTCTCTTGATGATTTCGTTGGCCTTGCAGAAGCTTGTCAGTTTAATGGGGTCCCACTTGTCTATCTTATCTCTTATGGTCTGTGGGTTTCAGGTTTTGTTCAGGAATTGGATGCCAGTTCCAATTTCCATGAGGGTATGTCCTTCATTTTCTAAGGTTCTTATGGTTTGAGGTTTTACATTTAGATCTCTGATCTATTTAGAGTTAATTTTGGTGTATGGGGACAGATAAGGGTCTTGTTTGAGTCTTCTGCATGTGGTCAGCCAGTTTTCCCAGCACCATTTACTGAATAGGTTCTCCTCTCCCCAGTGGTAGGTGGTGGAGGCTTTGTCGAAGATGAGTTGGTTGAGAAATTGAGGTTTTGCTTCTGGAATCTCAATTCTATTCCATTGGTCTATATGCCCGTTCCTGTACTAATACCAAGCTGTTTTGATTATAAAACGGGCAAAAGATATGAACAGACACTTCTCAAAGGAAGACATCCAAGCAGCCAACAAACACATGAAGAAATGTTCAACCTCACTAATCATCAGGGAGATGCAAATCAAATCCACCCTGAGATACCACCTAACTCCAGTCAGAATGGCAATTATCAATAACTCAAAAAATAACAGTTGCTGGAGAGGGTGTGGCGAAAAGGGAACACTTCTACACTGTCGGTGGGAGTGCAAACTAGTGCAACCTCTGTGGAAAACAGTATGGCAATTCCTAAAAGCTCTAAATATTGACCTCCCATATGACCCTGCAATCCCCCTACTGAGAATATACCCTGAAGAACTCAAATCACTCTATAGAAAAGATACCTGCACACATATGTTTATCGCAGCATTGTTCACAATATCAAGAACCTGGAAGCAACCATGCTGCCCATCGAAAGAGGACTGGATTAAAAAAATGTGGTACATACACACGATGGAATACCATGCAGTCATAAAAAAGAACAAAATCATGAATTCACAGCAACCTGGATGGAACTAGAGTCTATAATACTGAGTGACCTCTCACAGAAACAGAGATTTGAGAATCACATGTCCTCATTCATATAGTGGACCTTGAACATCCAACGTATAAGAAATGACTGACAGTGGTGGGAAACTATAGGGGGGAGAGGGAAGGGAGATGGGATTAATGGTAGTCAATATCTGTCTGGGGACGGGGAGACACCTCTTATCAACAAGGGTCCCTGAACGAAGCATATTTGTATACCTAACCCTTAACTGTACCCCACAATATCATAATAAAAAATATTGATTAAAAATTTAAAAAAAGAAAATATGGTTAGTCAAAAATGCATTTAATAAACCTAATCTACCAAACATTAGAGCGTAATCTAGTCTACCTCAAATGTGCTCAGAACACTTACACTAGCCTACAATTGGACAAAAATCATCTAATGCAAATGCTATTTTATAATAAATTATTGAATGTGTCATGTAAAATTATTGAATACTGTATTGAAAGTGAAAAATAGAATGATTATATGGGTACTTAAAGTACCCATATAATCTGAGTGCATTTCATTTTTGCATCATTGTAAAGTAAAATAATTCCTAAGTTGGGGGGTTATCTATATTTTTTATAGAAGGATACTGGTGTTTATAGTATTTTTATACTTGGGTTTCCAATTGTCCTCTGGGCTCTTTCTTGTTACTTGAGAAGAGCATTTTCATAATCACTCCAGTTCTCTGTGTAAGGCACACATATGACAGATGGCACAAACACAAATACCAACTTTATACTCCTCTACCCTCTATGGTTTTGTCACCAGGCAATTCTGTTGTAATTGAACCAGGGGTGGAAAAGGCACTGGTGTTATTCCTGGAGTCCAAAGGCTCAAGAACCAGGAACTTCAATGTCCAAGGCCAGGAGAAGGGAAGTCCCAGTTCAAGAAGACAGAAAAAGAAGTCATCTTCTCAACCTTATGTTCTATAAGAGCCCCCAAGGGATTGGAGGATGCTCGCCCACTTTGGTGAGGGTGAATCTTTTTTACTCAGTCTACCGATTCAAATGCTAATCTCTTCTGAAAACAACCTCACAGACACACCCAGAAATAATGTTTTACCAGCTATTTGGGAATCCTTTAGTCCAGTTAAGGTGACATATAATTAACCATCACACCTATAAAGTCCTACCAGAACTCTGACCTCATACTATGACTTTTATGTGCTCTTCTCTCTCCCTTATATGCTGCCCTTTTTTCTGCTGTGCTCTTTGTGAAGAACAATTTTCTCCACTCTCATGATTAAAGATATTTCATAGCATTGAATTTCTCCTATAGGATCTTAACATTGCTGGGTAGAACATCCGGTGTGATGTATTTTGTACCCACAGATGGTCACAGATATTTCTGTTTTTGTAACTGTGATGCTAGCTAAATCTTCTGGCATTTTAGATAAGGGCTATATGACCCTACTAGGAGCACTATTTGAATTCAATACTGAATGCTTTTCCTCTGTATAAAAATGGGCAAAACCCCAAATAAGCAAGACCAATCTTCTCTTAGGAGTCTCATATCTTCTATTTATTTGTTCATAATTTCCCTGAGAAATTTCAAAGTGCATTGAGATAAGAAATCTCAATTTATTATCTCAATGCTTATAACATCTGAGTTAGAAAAGGAAGAAATTTACGCCCGGAGGAAGGTAGAAATGAAATCAGGGTGGGGAATAAATAAGGCTCACACTTAAAAAGAAGTGAGTGGTCCAGTGCAGTCACTGGCTTAGTAAGATAGAGGAATTCTCATGGGTACTCTCTGACATGGAGTAAATAGAGGAATTGACAAAGATGACCGTGGATAGTTGAATTGAGCATGAAATGGGGTAGTGGATTGCTGCTGAATCTTCCTTACTGCTTTAGTTTTCGGATAAGTTGTGCAAATGTTTGTACTAAAGACAAGTACTATTGCAGCATAAATGCACTAAGGAACCAAATGGATTCCCAAAGTGACCTGGATGTGATCTAGTGACTGTTTCCCATTCTTTTTCCTCCACACTGACTATATTCCAGAACCTGAAAAATACGACTTGCTATGGGACGTGACAAAATCTCAGTGGAGAAAGCTTATTCATTTAAAATAGACAGAAAGTCTGCTTCAAGCACTTTTTTTTCACAGTTTTCTCTCTATTAGTTTATTTAGTCCTTACAATGACTCAGTGAGGTGGTTACCATTGTTATATCCCATTTTAAGTATGAAAAAACCGGCCCAGGATTATTAAAGAAGTTGCTTGGTCCACGCAGCTAAGAGAGATTAGAGCTGGGATTTGAACCTAGGAAGTTTTGATCTAAAGTATACACTTTTACCTACAGTTTGTTTCTGATATAGTCTATGATGCTAATGACACAAAGAAAACATTTAAAGCAATTCATTAGCTTGCATTTTGAAGCCAACACTTTGCATTTCCTTTAAGTCTATTTATAGTTGAATGCTTTCTTTTTCTTTCTTGACATAATTAGTTCTCAATTTAGCAATACCCTGGGGATGTATTTAAAAATCTCATCTAGTCCCAGTGCTATATATTTTACTTGGACTTATCACTTATGGTAGGAGATGAAAATACAAAAGCTCAAGATACACCATTCTTTGTTACACTAGGCCATGCAGTTCTAGTGAAAAGAAAATCAAGAAATATAACTTCAACTCCTTCTATAACATTCCCCTTCATTTCTGAGCAAGGATGGTGCGTTCATAAAGCAATCATATTCACAGCTATAGATGAAATAACCCAGAAGAGAAATATAGTCTGAAAGCTCTCCTGTGATTCTGTATGACTGTTTCCTTCCAATTTTTAAAGACCAAACACAGAAGTACCTTCTTCCAGGAAGTCCTCCTCATCCCTCAACTCTGCCTGTTTATGTGGCATTTCTCCATGCTCCCAGAGTGCTCTGCATAATTCCATCATTGCAATTATACAACAATTGTTGGTTAATGGGCTTGTGGGGGGTGAAGGGGGTGGAGGGGTTCAAGACAAGGCCCGATGAATCTTGTGTGACCAATAGCTGCTCAATAAAGTTTACCAAATAAATGAATGAGTGAATTCAGAGGACAGGAGTGGAGCAATGCAGAGTTAAGCTACCTTGTTAAGTTCTAAATTTTAGTGTCTTTTGAGGACAAGGACTATGTCTTATTTGCAGCACTAGGCTTGATGCATTAGTCTTGTTCAGTGTTCTGAATTCACTGTTCTTTAATATTTGAGGATGAAACTGTCACCAGGTTAAATAAGGCATGTATACAAATGGTTTGCCTCATCTGGCAGGCACATCTTCACAACAGCTTTGCTACCAGCTCATTTTATTTTTAGTGAAAATATCTGGAGTGTTTCCAGGATGAGAGATTGACATGTTTCACAGAATACATTTAGGAAAGAACAACATATGTCTGGAGAATAATGACTAACCTAGTTGATCCTGTTTCCTGTTTCGAGTCCAGTCCATGGGGAGAAACAGTGGGAAAAGAGATTAAAGGGACAATTGTAGAAAGCTCTCAGAGCTGACCACACTAAATAATTTGTACTTTGCCCTGGAGGCAAAAGGAACCAAAGAAAACTTTTGAGTTATAGAATAATAAGAACACATATTTACTATAAAACAGGTTTTTTAAAAAAGAAGCTTAAATGAGTTTATTATCTGTTTGAAATGTATCATTAAGCCAGGGGATTTGGTAGCTCTACTGATATCCACATTAGTTTACCCTAAGTAACATCTCAGTGCTTGGCATTTTGTAAGAACACAATAAACACGAATGCATGAATGACTTCAGAAAATTAATCGCTATAAAAAAATAAATCTACCACATAGCATGGTGGTACACACTTGTAGTCTGACCTACTTGGGTGACTGAGGTGGGAAGATAATGTGAATCCAGGAATTTGAGTCCAGCCTGGGCAACATATGAGACTCTGTCTCTCAAAAAAAAAAAAAAGGAAAGAAAAGAAACTTTGAAGAAGCAATAGTAAGACTTAGCAATTTTGACATTTTTTTTTTATTAGACAAGAGGTATAGATTCCTGGGAAATATCTGACTTCTCATCTATTCTTGAACTCTTCAAATACAAGACTATTAATCTCAGATGCCCTCAAGCAGTAAGAAGCTATAAAGTTTTACCATAATAGCTCTTGAGAAAATAGCAGAGGATTATTTTTGGGTGTTGGAGATGTAAACATTGAATAGAAAGGAGAAATGGAAAGAAAACATAAAACAGTAAAGGCAGATGTTGTGGAAGAGAAGGTCAGGGCATATCCTTTCTTGCGCTGCCTCTTCCCTGCCCCGTCTTGCCTTGTCTCCAGCAGCGGTACCCCAGAGTGGGGCATGCATCTCTGCTGCATGTATTATGTATGAATTTAAAATCACATTGGACAAACTGGGCCAAAGTAAACCAGGCTGAGACGGCTAAAGTTGTATAGTCCAAAGGAAATAACTACTAGGACTCCGTGCAACCAAGAGTGAACATCCTAGAAGCTGTCCAGGGCATAAGAGAGTCAATTTTAGTAGGTCATGACTCCTGATTTGGGAGAGAAAATGTCCTTTAGGATTTACTTGGGCATTGGAGTTTGTTTTGGCAGAATGTAATACTTAACTTTGTCCTAGGTATTTATCAATATGAACCCATTTCACACATTTTTAAAATTTCTTCATTTACAAATGAGCTAAGTAAGTGAGGCACAGAAAAGTTCAGTAACTCTCCTAAAGTCATACAGCTAGTAAGTGACAGAGCCAGGATTAAAAATTCAGTCATTCTGATTATGGAATTCATGCACTTTGCATTTTGGGTTGGACAATTCTTTGATGTGGGACTGTTCTGTACTCTGTGGGATGTTGGCACCATTTCTGGCCTCTACCCATTAGATACTAATAGTACTCACCCACCAGTTGTGACAACCAAAAAATGTTCCCAGACATTGCTAATGTCCCAGGAGGACAAAAACTGGCCTCCTAGGTGAGAAACACTGTCCATTACATTGCCTCTTTTCACTCTGGTTCTCCATTTTCTGGGAAACCTTTCTTAATTATCACAGCACTTAATTCTAGTGATTACTGATAATAATAGAATTATTACTGTCTTCTAAGTGATGCCTAGTTTTTTTTTGCATGTACCTGGTTTCTTAGTCCTCACAAGAAATGTATAAGATAGGTTCTATTGTAACCTGCTTCTACAAATAAGAAGATGGACTTAGCAAGGTCAAGATGTTGTCCAAAGTCATGGAACCAGCAGCCCCGAAGGCAGGATCCACACACGTCTGTTGCTTTGCAGTGGGCGTGTTCTGAGCCATCTTCTGTCTTCCTTTGTCAGTCCCTGGTTATAGTATGGCCTTCACTGGTCTGTGAGTCCTTTGAGAGCAGAGGCCAGTGTGTCCCTAACACCTACCACATAGCCTGGTACATGGCACATACTCAGCTTGGTGCCTCTTGAGCAAGTGAATAGATTAAGACTTAGGAATTCTTTCATTCTCTCTAGATTTTCTTCTGGGAATATACCCAGAAGAACATAAATCACTCTTCCAAAAAAGACACCTGCACACGTATGTTCATGGCAGCACTATTCACAAATAACAAAAATATGGAACCAAACTAGATGCCTATCAAGAGTGGACGGGATAAACAAAATATGGTACATACACATGACGGAATACTTTGTAGCCATAAAGAAGAACAAAATCATGTCCTTTGCAGCAACATGGCTGCAGCTGGAGACCATCATTCTAAGTGAACTATCACAAAAACAAAAAAACTGAATACATGTTCTGAATAGCACTCAGAAGAGGACCCTAAACATTGGACACACAAGCACAAAGGTGGGAACTGACACTGGGCACTACTAGAGACGGGAGGAAAGGAGGGGGGATAAGGGACATACAACCATCCTTTGGGTACCATGCTCGCTACCAGGGGAGAGAGGGCTCACTAGAAGCCGAAACCTCACCTGCACGCGATTTACTTATGTAACAAATCCTCACATGTACCCCACAACCCTAAAACAAAAATAAAATTTAAAAATGAAAACAAAACCTGGTAACCTCAGAGAGGAAGGCTATATAAACCACACGCAGTTTCCCTACAAGAGGGAGGACTCCTGTTCCATCTGCACGAAACAGAGTGTCCCAAGGCCTCACAGGACTCTGACTTCGGAATTCCACAGTGGGAAAACTTTGAGGATAATGTGAAATGTGTGTGTCTGAATGTTTCTCTGTTTTAAAGCATCTCTTCAAAAATTAATTTAAATGACTCGAGAGAGAGGACACAATTAAACAGACTGTATATTCTTTCTCAAAATGAAAAGCATACCGACCTTTAGGATTAAATCATCTCATCCCCAAGTAATGTAATAGATTACTTCATTCCAAATAAGTTTTTACAGGCAAATATTGTTTAATAAAATGTCACATGGAGGTAATATAATTTCCCACTGTCCAGAAATGAAACGTTATCTAGAACCTCAGAATCTCAGCACTGGAAGGGAAGCTGAGATGGCTTCCTGGCCTCAGGCATGCCTACCACCAAGTGCTTCCTCTCACACCACCTCCTCACTCCTCCCCAAGATCCTGCCTTTCTCTTCTTTGCCTGACAAACCAAAGACAGAACATTAACTTTGGAGCTATCACTGACTTCGGCCTTGGCTCTTCCACGTTCTAGATGAGTAATATCAGGCAATTCTTCACCACCTCTGGGAGTTGCATTCTTAACCCGTAAAATGGAAAAGTTTCCACTGTCTTTTTCTTGCTTTTCCCCCATGATGTCATAAGATTTAATCATAAAGAAGCATATCAGTTATGCTTTCAAAAATTATTTTCCCCTCTTTTCTTTTTTCTTTTTTTTTTTCATAATCAATATTTTTTTTATGGTTTTGTGGGGTACAGTTAAGGGTTAGGTGTACAATTACGTTTCATTCAGGCACCCTATTGATAAGAGATGTTTCCCCATCCCCAGACAGATATTTGCTACTGTTAATCCCATCCCCCCCCCCATAGTTTCCCAGTACTGTCAGTCATTTTCTTGTAGTATTACATTGGATATTCAAGGTCCATTTATGAGTGAGAACATATGATACTCGGATCTTTGTTTCTGTGAGAGATCACACAGTATTATAGACTCTAGTTCCATCCAGGTTGCTCGAAATTCATGATTTTGTTCTTTTTTATGGCTGTGTAGTATTCCATCATGTATATGTTCCACATTTTTAAAATCTAGTCCTCTTTTGATGGGTAGCATGGTTGTTTCCAGGTTCTTGCTATTGTGACCAATGCTGCGATAAACATACGTGTGC